>NC_052049.1:68158379-68283379 GCF_903992535.2 Arvicola amphibius | reverse complement strand
TAGATTATGAACAGAGGTACAAATTACATCACCTACACATTTTCTTTCTTTCCAATTTAAACTGGGTTTCCCCCAGAATAGGAAATATGAGTCTTGAAAACTTATCTACCTTGTCATTCTTCTGAAAAGAATATTAATAGCCTTGATTAGTTATGGCATTTATGCTTTATTTTGTAAATAGCTGGTTATTAAGTTATTTGGTTATTATTGTTAGTAACATTCTGAGAATGGAAAAGAAGTTCTTATATCTTATGGTTTCTGATTTTGTTTTTATGGGCTTTTATTTGAATATTCAGATTGTACCTGCATGTGTTTCTTGTACCTTTTTCTTGGTTCTTTTTTTGTTTGCTTTTTCATAATCTGATTTTATTTTTATTATTACTTTTTAGATGCTTGTTTGTTTTCTAATGAGAGAGAGAGAAAGAAAGGGGGTGGATTTTGGTGGGTGAGGAGTTAGGGAGGATTTGGGAGGAATCAGGGGAAGGGAAACCATAATCAGAATACATTGTATGAAAAAAAATCTATTTGAAAAATTTAACAAGAAGATATTGAGCAATTACTTATTTTGGTTTAGAACTCAGACCATGTCACATGTAATGTAAAATCTTCTGGAATATTGCTAACTTGGAAACAATTATTCTTCTGTCACAGGTTACATCCCAGTCACACTTTCCCCTCTACTTCTCTCAGTCACCTCCCCCCATCCCAGAGTTCCACTGCTCCTCATTTCCCTTAAAAAAGAGCAGAACTTCTAGGGATATCAACCAAATGAGGCTTAGCAAGATAAAATATGCATAAATCTTCATATCAAGTCTTAATGAGGCAACCCAGTAGGATAAAAAAGGTCCGAAGAGCAGGCAAAGGAGTCAAAGACACCCTGTATTCTCACTGTTGGCAGTCCCACAAGAACACCAAGCCTCACCACTGTAATATATATGCTGAGGACCTAGCTCAAACCCATACACGGCCAGTGATTGTTACTTCAGTCTCTGTGAGCCTCTGAGTTCTACTTCGTTGATTCTGTGGGCCATAACCTCATGGTGTCCTTGACTTCTGTGGAACCTACAGTCCTTCTTCCTCCTTTTCTGTGTGGTTGCCCTGGTTTTACTAGCATTTGACTGTGGGTTTCTGCATCTGCTTCTATCAGTTGCTGAATGATGTCTCTGATGAAATTGGGTTAAGCACTGATCTATGAATATAGCAGAATTTCATTGACTTTAATTTTTAATATTTTACCACTCATGTTTTGCTCTATACTAGGTTTCTGAGCTCTCCAGCTCCTGGTTCTTGGCCATCCAGGCAGTGTCAGGTTTGGGTTCTCTCTCTCTCCTGGCATGAACCTCAAGTTGGACCAAACATTATTGGGCAGTCCTACAAATTCGGTTCCACCATTACCCCAGCATATCTTGCACACAGGACAGATTGTAGGTCAGAGGTTTTGTGTATGCATTGATGTCCCAGTACTATGGCTGGAAGCCTTGCTTGGTTATAGCAGATGGCTGGTTCAGGGTCCATATCCTCCATTACTAGGCGTCTTTGTTAGGGTCACTCTTGGAGATTCCAAGAATTTCCACTGCACTAGGTTTCCACATCACCCTCCAAATGATCCCCAATTCTAGTTATCTCCATTTCTTTAAAACTATTTTGTTTATTTTTTATTTATATTTATTTTATGTACATTGGTGTTTTGCCATATGCTTTGGGTCCTCTGGAACTGGAGTTTCAGACATTTATGAGCTGCCGTGTAGGGGTTGGGAAATGAACTCCAGGTCCTCTGGAAGAGCAGTCAGTGCTCTTAGCCACTGAGCATCTGTCCAGCCTTTTGTTTCTAACTCTTAGTGGAAACATTGAAAACTGTAAGTTTTTCAACTTACAGTTAAAAGTTAGAGTGATGTTATCATAGTTTTAAATCTTTTTGTTTACTTTTTATGAAAATACTGTACGGATGTGTGTGCATACATGTTTGTGTGCAATGTGTATACTTGTGATTACATGTTTTGTTTTAGTGTAGAAAAATAGTGCAACAGGCATATAAAGATCCCAGATCGAACTTTGTCCATCCATTTATTTGACACAGCTTTTTGTTTCAGGAACCAATTAATTTTCTTTGCTCAAATATTTGAGCATATGAAGACTGAAAACATAGCTGTCAGCTTGGTGAACACACACTCATTAACTTTTCTCATGTCATGTATCTGTTAAACATATTTTTGAAATTTTTATTTTAGCTTATAACCTTACAAAACAGATGAAAGGGGTAAGCATGTTATACAAAGAGCTAAAAGTACAATATGTTCTTCCTTTGGGGGAAGCAAAATGCATACATTGGGTTATAGGTTTTAATTATATCATTTAGTTATTTTCAACATAAATTTCTCAGATTAACTCTTTATTGAGTGTTTAATACTTGGTATGAAATATTCAGTATTGGATGTCACTAGAAATATTAATTGAAACACTAACTGAAAATATAGTTTTCATATCAATCGATATGCCAGGGACCAGGTATGTTTTATAGTTTCAATTTTTTAAAATTTTGGAATACTTGAATTTAATGAGAAATTCTGGAAATGGTACCCAAAAATTACACGTGAAATTAATCCATTCCATATCTACTTTATGCAGATTGCTATTTATGCAATATTTTTGGTGTCCTTGAGTGTTTGTTTTCTTTGCCATTACCCAGTTCAGATAGACAGGAGGGAAGCAAGTGCTTTCAGTTCTCATCTCTTCCCCTGTCCTTTGATTCAAGTCCTGAGGGCCCAAGTGAGGCCATCAACCCTTCCCCCTTTTTTCCCTCCCCCTCCTTTTGTCCTTTCCCCTCCTTCTCCCTTCCCCCTCCTTTTGTCCTTCCCCCTCCTTCCCTCCCTCTCCACATCCTTTCCTCTTTTCCCCCTTCTTCCCTTCCCCTCCTACTTCTTTCCCTCCCCTTCCCTTCCTTTCCTCTCCCTTTATTGGGTCCCCCGGTACTGTACTGATCTCTAGAGACACATGACCAAACACACCCAGAAAAAGGGTTAATTTCACTTCTTGGGGCCCAGTCACATAAAATTAGTCATCACATTAATTTGAGTTTTGTGTGTATTTTATGAAAGCAGTGGGAAGTCAGGAATAGTTCAATAATTTTTTTATCACAAGAAAGTAAGAGATAATTGCTGTCATTTCTTGCCATTTGTATTAACATCCAAAATAATTTACTTCAAAGTCAGTCAGAACAAATCACAAAACAGTCATGTTTCTCTCCTCTCACCTGGACATTTTGTCACATAAATTGCTACATCTAAAAATTGTGTGCATAAGTAGACAAAATTCTTTCAAAAATCTTTTATACCATGATAACTTGAATAAATGGGGAAGGAGAGGAAAGGATGGGGAAGAGGAAGAAGGAGGTGGAAAGAAAGAAGAGGGAGAGGAAGGAAGGGGAAGAGGAGGAGAGGATAGGAGATGTTAGAAGCATATTTGCTACTCTTTTTTGACCAGGTCACCTATATATTTTTATAACATTATGTGTAAATGTATGTAATAGCTGTATGTAAGTTTTAGATGTAAGTCAACCACAAGTTAGCATGCAGCTTGCCTGGAAAATCAGTCTTCTGTTGGGTTTCTTGAGATATCCTTCAAAAAATACCTTGATGATTTTGAATACTGATTGTAAGGTCAATTTAATGTCACACTGTGTGTCAGAAGTTTCTTCTTTGAAAAGCAGATCTGGGTCATTGGATAGCTGCATTTGCTCTCTTCTCTCTCTCTTTCTGTCTTTTCTAGACATTACAGGGGGGTGCTGTGTGATCGGAGAGGAAGTTTGGTTTGCCAGTGTGCTGAGTTTTAACACTTGGAAAGAAAAGAATGATTACTTTAAATAACTTTTTGAAGCTACAATTAAAAGATGAGACAAAACTCATTAAAATAAAAAAAATTGGTAGTGAACTCAGAGACCCTGTAGTTCACCCTGTATACATGAGGAAACCTAATTAAAAAACAAAACAAAACAGACAGTTTATATAAACTGGTATCAGGGCAAGCAAGATGGCTCATAGGTAAGGGCACTTGTTGCTAAACCTGACAATCTGACATCCATTTCTGGACACACATGGTACAAAGAGAGAACAAATACCTGTAAGTTGTCCTCTGACCTCCACATACTACTGGCTGTGGCATGTGTGTGTCTCCTCTCCTACTAAGTAATTAGATAAATAAATAAAGTGGAAAAATTAAACAATAAACTGGAATTGGAATGCTTAAAACTGCCTTGATAGTCTGTTCCTAGTTTCAGTATTTTGATGCACTTTTAATATTTCCAGTGACTCTGTAAGATATGTTCATGCTTGTCTCTATGTGTTTTGTTTGAGTCTTAACAATGGCACATTTTGAAAATATCTTCCTTGAACCTTTGAAAGGTAATTATGAAGCTCATGTAAGTTAAGAATTCTGGAGGCTTCTGTTCCCCATTGGTTCTGCTTTCCTGGTGATGATTTAGGTATTAATCAGAAGGTTAACAGAACATGCAAATCTACAGGGAAGTAAGCCAAGTTCTACTTCACTTAAAGGATCTTATTTAAAGATTTAAGGACTTTGTATTTTTTAAAAGTTACTTACACATTTAAATTGAAGAAATAATTCGAATAAACAAAAACAAAACATTTAGTTTAACTTAAAATTTAATTTATAATTGATATTAGAAAATTAAAGAAGAATAGATTTCAAATGCTGAAAGAGCAGAGATTAGAAAATGCTAGAAGCATTAGCCTTCTGAGCCTGTATATTTATGGGCATTTGTAATGAGGAAGTGCAAGCAGGTCCACATCCACTTCTGGCCTGCTCTACTTCTCCAGACATGAGCACCATTATGAAGTCAGCATGTGCTCCTCTTCCAAGTCCACATACTCCCAACCTGTTCTGTCAATATGAGCTCTGCTAGCCACATGCGCTTATGTAAGCTCCATTAAAATGAAGTGTATTCTGTTCCTGGGAGCAATGCCATGTAACATGGGTACTACATCTGTGTGTAGCAGGTAGACAGCTCAGATGAGATGCTGGGTGTTTGTAGCCCAGCAGAAACTCTCACACCTCTTCTTGGGTTCTAAGCTCTCTGTTGATTGTATCCTACCATTCACCCAGTGAAGCTTTGGTTTCACTTAGCATTATGTTTTTAGATTAATTTACACCAATTCATATGTATTCTTTCTTCAATGTTCTATTGTATATAACTGCAACTTATTTTTTTATTTGAATTTTTTCCCATTTTACATACCAACCACAGTTTCCTTTTTCTCCACTTCTCCTGCCCCCTTCCTGCCCCCATCTACTCCTCAGAGGGGATAAGGTCTTCCTTGTGGAGTCAGCAAAGTCTGGCATACCAAATTGAGGCAGGACCAAGGCCCTCCCTTCTGTATCAAGGCTGAGCAAAGTATCCTACCATAGGGAATGGCCTCCAAAAAGCCAGTTTATGCATGCAGCATAAGTCCTGGTCCCACTGTCAGAGCACCCCCCCCCCAACAGATCAAGCCACATAGCTGTCATCGATATTCAGAGGGCCTAGTTCAGTCCCATGCAGGTTCCCAGCTGTCAGTCCAGACTCAGTGAGATTCCACTAGCTTGGGTCAGCTATCTCTGTGGTTTTCCCGGACATGACCTTAATTCCTTTGCTCATACAGTTTGCCCCCTCTCTCTTCAACTGAACTCCAGGAACTCAACCCAGAGCTTGGCTGTGGGTCACTGCATCTGCTTCCATCAGTTTCTGGATGTTGGTTCTATGATGACAATTAGGGTAGTCACTAATCTGATTATGGGGGAAGGCCCATTCAGGCACCTTCTCCACTATTGCCAGGAGTCTTAGTTGAGGTCATCTTTGTGGATTCCTGGGAATTTCCCTAGCACCATGTTTCTCCCTAACCCTATAATGGCTCCATCTATCAAAATATCTCTTTCATTTCTTCTTCTTCTTCTTCTTCTTCTTCTTCTTCTTCTTCTTCTTCTTCTTCTTCTTCTTCTTCTTCTTCTTCTCCTTCTCCTTCTCCTTCTCCTTCTCCTTCTCCTTCTCCTTCTCCTTCTCCTTCTCCTTCTCCTTCTCCTTCTCCTTCTCCTTCTCCTTCTCCTTCTTCTTCTTCTTCTTCTTCTTCTTCTTCTTCTTCTTCTTCTTCTTCTTCTTCTTCTTCTCCAGTTGGTCCTATCCTGGGCAGTCCTAGGTGCTCATGTTATTGTCATACCCAAAGTTCCACAGTCTTCTGTTATGCTGTCTATCCAGAGTTTTTGGGCCTTCCTTTTTTTGTCTTATACTGTGCACTCTTCCAAGCTGTGCTGTCCTCGAGTATCCACCATCATTCACTCTCATAACATGGTTGAAATATCTCAAGCATCATTGTCATATCCTGTAGTTTACTTTCTTCTGTAGATGGGGATGTTTCTTAATGTTATCATTGCACAGCCTATCTCCTCATGTGACACCTAGAATCCTCCTGAGACATGCCATCTCAAACACACTCAGCCACTGTTAAGGGGAGTGTTTCACTGTCCAGGCTTCAGAGTTGTAAAGAAGGCAGCTCAAGACAAGTGTCTCATATACTTGTAACTTTGTTGTTCTCGCTATGTCTCTTGCTGACCAAACCTTTCCTAGTGCCTGGAATGCAGCCCTTGCATTCCTATCTGCCTCTTGATATCTGAAATAGTTCCCTCCTTGGAACTGAGGTTTCCTCCCAGGTAGACTAAATTGACTGTTTGCTTGAGGTTCTGATTCTTTATCACAATGTTAAAATCCTTGTGTGTTCTTCCATGTATTGTGTCTCAGTCTTCTAGATGTTTACTTTTGTACCAGGGTTTTCACTGACTTTCACCACTTTATTTACCATGGCCTGCAGCTCATTTGGACTTTCACCGAGTAGTGCTGTATTGTCAGTGAAAAGCAAGTTATTGATTCACACACAACCTAACTGCACGCCTCTCTCCTCATCCTCCAGGGCTGTTACTATTATTAATTCCAGGAATATATTAGAGTAGTGTTGAGAGGATGCATCCTGCAACACTCCTATAATCTGATCATGTAGTCCTCCATAGACTTTGACTGATGCAAAGGTATCTTTACAGGCAGTTTTTAGTATTTTATGATTTCCTCTGGGTATCTCATTGTTTCCCAAAGTCCTTTCCTTCAAATGCTCTCAAATGCCTTACTGAGGCTGATGTAACAGACATATAAGTTTTTTCCAAATTCTTTGTATTTTTCTGTCAGTTGTTTAAAAATGAAGATCCGATCACTTGTGCTCTTGTTAGCTATGAATTCACACTGGGCCTCTGCTAGGACTTTCTCTGTTCTGCTCTTGATCCTTTGCAGGATAATGGAGAAGAAGATCTTGTTGCTATGGCATAACAGACTAAAGCTCTTGTAATTTGAACAGTCCATCTTGTCCTTTTTCTGGTGTCGGAGGTTCTTCTGTCTATGTGCTGCTTTTATTGGTTAATGAATAAAGAACTGTTTTGAGCTTATGTCATGGAAGAACAGTACTAGGCAGGAAAAGCTAGGCTGTATGCTGGGAGGAAGAGGGCGGAGTCAGGGAGAAGCTATGGAGCTGCTGCCAGAGTCAGACAAGCTGAAACTTTGCTGGTAAGCCACTGTGTGGTGATACACAGATTAACAGAAATGGGTTAAATTAATATATAAGAATTAGCCTGCAAAATTCAAGATGTAATATTTTTTCTGCTGTGTAGTACTTCATTGTGTAAATGTACCACATTTTCCTTGTCCATTCTTTGGTCGAAGGGCATTGAGGTTGTTTCCAGTTTCTGGCTATGACAAACAATTGGAGCACTACACAGCAGAAAAAAATAATGACATCTTGAATTTTGCAGGTAAATGGATGGAGCTGGAAAACATCATTTTGAGTGCTGTAACCCATACCCAGAAAGACAATTATCACATGTACTCACTTATAAGTGGTTTTTAAAGATAAAGCAAAGAAAACCAGCTCACAAATCACAATCCCAGAGAACCTAGACAACAATGAAGACCCTAAGAGAGACATACATAAATCTAATCTACATGGGAAGTAGAACAAGTCAAGATCTCCTGAGTAAACTGGGAGCATGGGGATCTTGGGAGAGGGTTGAAGGGGAGGGGAGAGGCAGTGAGGGGTGGTTTAGGAGTTCCTTCTGTTTATGTGTTTATGTGTTTATTTTATTGGATGAATAAAGAAACTGCCTTGGCCTAGTTGATAGGGCAGAACTTAGGTAGGCAGAGTAGACAGAAATGAAGGCTGGGAAGAAGGGCAGAGTGGCAGAATGCCATGGATCTCCTTCCTGGGATGGACACTTGTTACAATCTTGCTGGCAGGCCACGGTTATGTGGCAATACACAGATTAATGGAAATGGGTTAAATTAAAATGTAAGAATTAGCCAATAAGAAGTTAGAGCTAATGGGCCAGGCAGTGATTAAATGAATACAGTTTCTGTGTGATTATTTCAGGTGTAAGTTAGCTGGGATGAAAAGCAGGCCCTCTCTCCTTGCAACAGAGGAGAGCAGAGAAAAATGTAAAGCTCAATAAAAATCAATGAAAAAAAAGAGCCAATAAGAAGTTAGAGCTAATGGGCTAATAAAGTTCTGTGTGGTTATTTTGGTTCTGGGTGGCCAGGATGAACAAGTGACTCCTCCAACATTCTTCCTGTGTATGGAAATTATGACTGAGTGCTTCCATTCTGTAGGAATCACTGTGTTCCAATATCTCTCTGAAGAGCCTTAGAAGCACTGTGGCTCCTGATCTTATTGGAGCTGCCCCCATCTCCACCACGATGTCATCCACTCCAAGGGCCTTCCTGTGTTTTACTGTCTTGGTAGCTTCTCTCTTGCTCCTGTCAATATTGAATATTTCCTCATTGTCTCTGGTGTTCAAGCAGTTGCCGAAGTGTTTCTCATTGTAGTCTACATTGACAGCATTAGGGTCATTTTATAGGGTGTCAAAGTATTGTCTCCATCTTTGCTTTACTTCACCTGGTTCTGTTAATAGCTGACTTTACCCATCTTTAATCACTTAAATCTGAGGAGTGTGTCTGGCAGTTATCTGTCTGACAGCTTCATAGACAAGATGTGTTTTATTATGGAGTCTAGCCTCTTTGACCTTTTTGCATATACCTTGTATCTACAGCTCTCAATCCTTCTTTGCTCTTCTTTTGACTTCCCTGCATAGAAAGTTGTGGTGACTCTTTTTGGTGTGAGGAAGTGCCTTTCCTGTCCATTTCTATTAGCTCACCTCCCTCCTTTTGGCTTTAAGAGAAACATTGGGCTAGAGAGATGGCTCAGCTGTTAAAAGCTAGGCTCACAACCCAAAAATATAAGAGTGCTTAGGACATGGATGTACTGGGTCATTGTCAGATTCTGGGACTTTAACCCAGGTGTTTCTGTTGAACTTGTTCATATTGGGTTTCATGGTCTGAGTTAATGAGGACAACTGACCATGTCTCTTCCTCTTTGTGTGGTAACCTAAAGCTTTCATTTCTTCTACCTCCCCCAACTTGGCCTTCTTAATCCCTCATGCTTCCATCCCCCACCATCTCCCTTCTACCCCCTCCCAGTTTACCCAGGAGTTGTTTGTTGGGGCAGCTGGCCCAATCCCTGCATTCAGGGGCGTGGCTGCTCCAGCGGGGTAGCATTCCCCTTAAATAGGATTGGGGAGCCGGAAGGCGCGCCCGTTCGTTTGCGCTGCCCCGCGCGCGCTCACCTTCGGCTCCGCTGGACCCTTGGTTCTGTAAGTTCCCTTATCTCCCCTTGTATTAAAATTGAATAATTATAAAAGGACTATTTTTGGTTATTTCCAATCTTCGCCACATCAGTTGTTCACTATTTCCCCTTTCTGGGGCCCTCTATGTGTGCCCCTCTTAGGGTGCTCCTTTTTACCTAGTTTCTCTGGGATTGTGGATTGTAGCCTGGCTATCCTTTACTTTATGTCTACTTATGAGTGAGTACATACCATGTTTGTCTTTCTGAGCCTGGGTTACCTCACTCAGGATGGGTTTTTCTAGTTCTATCCATTTGCCTACAAATTTCACAATATCATTTTTTTTTATTGCTGAGTAATACTCTATTGTGTAAACGTACCACACTTTCTTTATCCATTCCTCAGTTGATGGGCATCTAGGTTATTTCTGGTTTCTGGCTATTATGAATAATTCTGCTATGAATGTATTTGAGCAAATGTCCTTATATTATGATTGTGCATCCTTTGAGTATATACCCAAGAGTTGTATTGTTGGGTCCTGAGGTAGGTTGATTCCCATCATATTGATTTCCAAAGTGGCTATACAAGTTTACACTCCCACCAGCAGTGGAGGAGTGTTTCCCCTACTCCATATCCTCTTCAGCATAAGCTATCACTTGTGTTTTTGATCTTAGTCATTCTGACTGGTGTAAGATGGTAGCTCAGAGTTGTTTTGGGTTGCATTACCCTAATGGCTAAGGATGTTGAACAATTAATTCCTTAATGTCTTTCAGCCATTTAAGTTTCTTCTATTGAGATTTCTCTGTTTAGATCAGTACCCAGATTGACATGCGTGGCTCTGGTTGCTACTGAGTGCCATGAAGCCCAGATGTTAATTATTTTATTGTAACTGTAATTCTTGCTTGATATCTGTTTTGTTATATGTAATCTTGCTATGTTAAAATTAAAAACTTCCTTTTTGTTTAAACAGAAAAGGGGAAATGGTGTGGGAAGTCCTTCTGTATATGTGTTGCTTTTATTGGTTAATGAATAAAGAAGCTGTTTTTGGCCAATGGCTTAATAGATTATAGCCAGGCTTGAATATATATATATATATATATATATATATATATATATATATATATATATATAGAGAGAGAGAGAGAGAGAGAGGGTGGTGGAGTCAAGGGGAAGCCATGTAGCCACTGCTAGGGACAGACACCTTCGCTGGAGCCCACTGAAACTTTGCTGGTAGTCCACAGTCTTGTGATGATACACAGATTAATGGAGATGGGTTAGTTTAAGATATACAAGCTAGCTAGCAATATGCTTTAGTTTTTGGCCAAGCAGTATTGTAAATAATATAGTTTCTGAGTGATTATTTCAAGTCAGGGAAACAAACTAGGTCTCCACCAATCAGGGTCAAAGCAGTCACCCGAGTCAAGGTTGGAGTCTGAGGACCAGGATGCATCCAGACCTGAGTGGCCTTCACTGCAACTCAATGACATGTCACCATCTGTGCCTGAACTGTAGCTGAGGGCCTTGTCAGCTCTACTGCAGCCTGGGTCCATGCTAATATCTGATTTTCTTGTTGCCATCACAGGTCCTGTCAAGATCAATGGCCAAGTTAGTGTTCTTGGGCCATAATGCTGCTGGGGGAAGTGGTGACATCCAAAACCAGCTGTTGTCAAGGACCATGTTGGGTCCCCGGTCCTGTTGTTTCTGGGGTCTGAACTAAGGTCCAGGTCCTGCACTGACATGAATGGTCACGTACAGGCCCAGGTTTGGGGCCACAACTTTAGGTCTTAGTGGTGTCCAGTGGCCACACAGCTGCCAGAACCATTTCTTCTACCCAGAGTTAGAAATGTTGTCCTGGCCCAGGCTGCAGCTGGGGTCTATGCTGATATCTGTGGCCAGTGTCACCTCACCAAGCCTTAGGAACCACGAGAGACGAAGTCAGAGGACTCTACTGAACTGGCCTGCCCTTCACTACCCTGAGAAAGTAGACCTTGCCTCTAGTTGGTCACTAGAGTGAGAGAGTTGGCCCTTGTACTGGGGAGAAAGGATCCCCACCCCTTAACACAAGCGAGGATGAACCTACCCTGAGGGCATGTATGTAGGGGAACTGTCTCTGTACCCAGTATCCAAAGCAGGTGGCCCCAGTGGCTCCATTTTGACCACCCTGGTTAAAACTCAGGGCCAAAACTGGGCCCTGGGTTGACCCATCCTAGCATCTATCACATTTGGGACTTGCTAGAGCTCGTGAAGAGACTGTTCCTGTGGAATGATACCCACAAAGTCTCCAAGACTCAGGGTGACCACAGGATACCTCAGAGGGGCTCTGGTGAGGATCCAGTGAGGATGGTGCATCAACAATCAAAGACAAGTGACTCATTGCAATGAACCTTTTCCAGTTAGGCTGACGGGCCAAAAGGATATACTATGTAACACAACAAAGCTTCCAATGCTACCAGAATGGATGAAGAAGTGACAGAGAGGCAGAAGAGAAGAAGAGATTTTTTTTCTGTCCCTGGTGTGGTTTTTGTTCTGTTATGGTTTACTGGAGGTATTTTATTCTTGCTTTTGTTTGTTTGCTTGCTTATCTTATTTTGTTTTCTGTCATTGGGGGTGCAACAGGGATGAGGGGGGATGGGGGACCAGGAGGTGAACAGAATTGGAGTGCATGATGTAAAATCCCCAAAGATTCAATAAAAAGTTTTAAAAATGTGAAATTTTGCCATCAAATATTAGAGTATTGTTATATATTCTTAGCTTACTAAGTAGTTTTTAATAATATACATGTATGGTGTTGAATAATTTCCCCTATCTTTGGAATGATCTCATGAAATCTTATAGTATGTTAATATGACAAATTAGTAGATTTTAAAATGTTTATCTATCCTCAGTTTTCTGGGGGAAACTTAACATGGTATTTATGCTCTATACAAATATATATTCACATGCATTTGCATACATCCAATTTTTAAACACTGTCAGAATTTAAAATGTATTATTTTTACATATTTTATGATACACTGACAAAAATATGACTACACAAAGCATCCAAAAGAAACAAAAATTGTCAAAACTGAAACAATATTCCTGACTGTAAGATCACACTAGGCAGACTATGAACAACATGCTTGTACACAATACCATGTAGACATAGGTGATGCAGACTATGAACAGCATGCTTGTAGACACATAGGTGATGCAGACAGATGTGTACTTTCTGTGATTGTTTGCTCAAGTTCAAGTAGAACGTTCTTTTCATCTATGAAAATTTATGAAACTTGTCTATAGTTTTTTGATTCAATATTGTCATTTTGAATATTAAGGCAATACTAAATTTATAAAGCAGGATGGATAGTTTTAAAAAGTTCTTAGCATATCTTGTTCAAAATGGAGGTTTTCTGTCTCTCATTAGAAAAGAACAGAATTCTGAGAGATAACAACTGAACATAATAAAACAAAATATAATAAGATAAAATGAAAACTTTCATATCAAAGTTGAACAAAACAAAGCAACAGAAAAGTAAAAGAGTCCCAAGAGAAGGCACAGGAATCAGAGACCCACTCATAAACATGTTCAGGAGTCCCATAAAAGCCATAAAAGTACTAAACTTAAAGCTGTAGTGTGTATGCATGGGACCTGGGGCAGACCTGTGTAGGTCCTGTGCTTGCTGGTTTAGTCTCTGTGAGTTCATGTAAGTTCTGCTTAGCTTATTTAGAATGCCTTGTTCTCCTGCTGTCCTCTGTTCTATCTCTCCTCTCCCCCATTCCTTCTGTTTCCTTTTCTGCAGGGTTCCCTGAGCTCTGAGGGGATGACTTTGTGTGTTCCAAAGCTTCTCTCTCTTCTCTCTCTCTCTCTCTCTCTCTCTCTCTCTCTCTCTCTCTCTCTCTCTCTCTCTCTGTCTGTCTCTCTCTGTCTCTCTCATCTCTCTCTATGATGTCTGGCTGTAGGTATATATATTTGTTTTCATCTTGTTGCAGGAGGAAACATCTCTAACGATGGCTGAATAATGCTCTGATCTATTACTTTAGTAGAATATTAGTAGAAGTCATTTTATTTTTACTTTTTTTCTAGACCCTAGCTCTCTTGGTTACCTAGACTCTGGTTCTGGGTCACTCAAACAGTGTCAGGTATGGGTTCCATCAGTGAGTGGTCTTAAGTCAAATGAGGCATTTGTTGGTTACTCCCATAAGGTTTGTGCCACCATTGCCCTAGCATATTTTGCAGGCAGGACAGATTTTAGATAAAAGGTTCTGTAGTTGGGTTGTTTACATTTATCTTTTGCTAGCCTGTAGAGTACCATTCTGTGTCTTAAATACTAAAAAATGGGGGAGAAGGTTCTATGTTGGCACCAGCTTGATTTTTCTATATTCCTTGAGTTGTGTGGGTGGTGTTGTCTTTAGTAATAGGACCTTGCTGTCAGTCTGGTGAGAGCAAACTATTGCCTTGGAAACAGCCTAGGTTGTTTAAGGATTTCCATGGGACCCTTTCAGCCAACAACTCAACTGGATAAAACCGAGTCCTAGCACTAGAAGCTTTGTTTGCTGACAAGAGATGGCCATCTCCCTCATTATTTGGAGACATCATTAGGATCACCTTCATACATTAGAGGGAATTTTCATTGCACTAGATTTCCATGCCACCAGTCAAATGTCCAGTTCTAACTGCCTATGCCCTAATTTCTTCCCTTAACCTCATCTCTCCTTCCATTCTCACCTTATACTCCCTTTCTCATCCTCCACCCCTGCTCCAGACCTTAAAATTCATTATATTTCACCTTCTCAGGGAGAGTCCTGTGTTTCCTTTAGTTCCTTCTTCCATACCTTTACCTCACTGGGTCTATAAATTGTAGCTTGGTTAACATTTATTTAATGGTTAATATCCATATAGAAGTGAATATATAAAATGTTTATCTTTCTTGGTCTGGGTTACCTCAGAATGATTTTTTTCTAGTTCTATCCATTTGCCTACAAATTACATGATGTCATTTTTTTAACAGCTGAGTAATACTCCATTGGGTAAAGGCAACACATTTTCTTTATCCATCCTTCTGTTGAGGGACAGCTAGTTTGTTTCCAGCTTCTGGCTATCTTGAATAGAGCAGCACTAAACATGGCTGAGAAAGTGTTGCTGTGGTAGGATGAAATGTTCCCAAGAGTAGTATAGCTGGATTTTAAGGTAGATTGATTTCCATTTTTCTGAGGAATCGCCATTCTAATTTTCCTTTTTTTAAAGGTAAGTTTGTAGTGAGGAGGCAAGCAGGCTTGCTTTTCGTCCCACCTGGCTCCCGGCTGCCTGGCTAGCTTATGCCCCGAAATAACAACACACAAACTGTATTCATTTAAATACTGCTTGGCCCATTAGTTTCAGCCTCTTATTAGTTAATTCTCACATCTTGCTTTAACCCATATTTAGTAATGTGTGCAGCACCACAAGGTGGTGGCTTACTGGGAAAGATTCAGCATGTATGACCTGGTGGCTGGCTCCATGGTGTCTGTCCCAGAGAGGAGAGGCATGGCGATTACTTGAATCATCTGCCTCACTCCCAACATCCTGTTCTGTCTACTTCACCCACCTATGTTCTGACCTATCAGGCCAAGCAGTTTCTTTATTAATTAACCAATGAAATAATCAGATAGATAGAAGACATATCTACATCATTTCCCCTTTTTCTGTTTAAACAAAAAAGAAAGGCTTTCACTTTAACATAGTAAAATTACATATAACAAAACAGTTATCAAGCAAGAATTCCAGTTACAATATTTATATCTATTTTATCTTTTGTCATATCTAAGGAAAACCATCACTATCTATTCTTCAACTCCATCAAAGACTCCGGAAGGATATAATATTACCTAAGTAAACAAGAAATAAGCAACTTCCAAACTCTAGAAATGATAGAGACATCTCGCTGCCTGGACAGTCACCCAAAGTTCTTTTGTACTGTTGGGGCATCCATCTTCAGCCTTGAGGCCCACAGTATCCAGCAGACTTTTCCATGAAGCAGGAAATTTCAAAGACAGTTCAGTCATTTTATGCTGTGTCCTGCAAAATGTCTCACAGACTCTTTTAGAAATCTGGAACCCCGAAAGACCATCTCACCTTTAGGCAAGTTCAGCAGTCCTCTTTCTGAGGGTTCTCTGCGTCCAGTTTATGCAACAGTCCAGGCAAGAGCAGTTTCTTGCCCAAATGGCTATCAAACTCCATAAGGAGCCTCTTCGATGCCCATCTTCCTCTTGAAGTAGATTGGTGCTGCCAGGAGCAGACGTGTCTCATTGTCATGAAAACCCTAAATTATTAAAACATTAAATTCCATATTCTGTAGTCTTTGAAAGATATGAAGAATGCCTATCTGAAATATATCTATGTACATCTAGAAAATCTAACATGACTACAAACTTGACTATTATAGATGATTATCTATTAACCTATATTTCTTAAGTATACATTATATTCTTGAATGAACTACACAATCACAATACCTTAATCAAGATCAGAAATACATATACATATAACAAAATTGACCTTAAATCCCTATCAATAAAGCAAAATCTATACCAATGCAAATTATTCATATCTATATCATATCCCCTTTTAAATGTAAAAGAACATTTATAAACAATATTTGGGAAAATGGATGTAGTTATTTCTCTCCAAACTTTTTCCTGCTCTATAGGGGTGCTGTTAATTAGGTCTTTCATGGTATAACCTGTCTCCTAGGTTCATTTCAGTTGGCAGTTGAGCAAAGTAATTTCTTGAGGGTGTTCACAGCAACCTTTCAGGAGGGTGTGGTCTATCATACCATATTGGGGTAGAAGCAATCCACAGGGTCTCATCCTCTGTGAAAACAAAAGAAGGACTTTTCCAAAGCATTATAACCTTAGATCCAAATTCTGAAGTCAAGGATTTTTTTCAAAATATCTATGTTGGATTATTTCAGCAGCATTTATAAACAAATATCTTTTAGCAGCTGTTGCTCCTTTCTCAGCATTCAAACAATTTAAAGAGAGTATAATAGCATACAGTATCAAGATTCTCTGTGTATTTTCCATCTTTATGTGGCTTTTCTTTAACCTCGATTTCTTTTAATTTTACGTTTACTTTTTGAGACAGGTTCTCTGTATATCTTTGTCCTGGAATAACTCTGTAGACCAGGCTGTCCTTGAACTCTCTGAGATCTGTCTGTCTCTGCCTCCCAGCCATAGGGATTAAAGGCACGTGCTACAACACCTTCAACTCACAGAGATCTGTCTGTCTCTGCCTTCCAGGCATTGGGATTAAAGGTGTGTACCACCACACCCAACTTCTCTCTTTTTTTCTTTTTTTCTTTTAAGAACTTTAACCTTTAGCCTGCATATATTTTTAACACACTGCAAACCATTTAGACATTTTCTTCGACTTTGAATCTTTCTTTTACTGTATATCTCTCTTTTTGTGACCACATGAGTCTTTAATTTACCAAGCAATATCGGTAGGACTAAAGCTGTGGCTTTGGCAGCTGGATCTAGCCCATTCCTTAGCTTCCCAGCCTCATGGCAGAGGTACTGGCTGTAGCCATTTTTATTGCCACAACTCTATGGCATTTCAAGGTACTTGCCAGCAAGTAAGCTGCAGCATTCTGCTCACAGACCACAGTCAGTCGGACCACCTGCCTGAAAGAGTCAGAGTTTGCCCTGGCAGAACGGCCCAGAAAGCCAGCATTTAAAATGGCACAGCTTTTTTCCTGCTATGGCTGAAAACTGAAAAACATGCATTCAGCTTTTCATCAATACCATTTAAGTATTTCAAGGCAGGACCTCTTAAAAAGGCTGCAGGATTTTGCAGCTAAAGCTGAGTCAGGAAGCCTCTTAGATGAGAGTGTTTGCTTGCTTCTAGCAAGCAGAGCAAACCCGAGAAATTGCTGCCACCAAGAAGCCATGCTTTACTCTATTCTTTCCCAAGCTTTCTCAAGCTTTCTGTAGATTCAGTTATCTACGTGGGCACCATTCTGAGTGAGGAGCTGTGGGCCGGCCTGCTTTTCATCCTGCCTGGCTCCCGCATAGCTAGCTTAACCCCAGAAATAACAACACACAAATTGTATTCATTTAAACACTGCTTGGCCCATTAGTTTCAGCCTCTTATTAGTTAATTCTCACATCTTGCTTTAACCCATATTTAGTAATGTGTGCAGCACCACAAGGTGGTGGCTTACAGGGAAAGATTCAGCATGTATGACCTGGTGGCTGGCTCCATGGAGTCTGTCCCAGAGAGGAGAGGCATGGCGATTGCCTGAATCATCTGCCTCACTCCCAGCATCCTGTTCTGTCTACTCCACCCACCTATGTTCTGACCTATCAGGCCAAGCAGTTTCTTTATTAATTAACCAATGAAATCATCAGATAGATAGAAGACACACCTACATCATAAGTTATTTTATTTTATTATTTTTTTAATATTTATCTATTTATTATGTATTCTGTCTGTGTGTATGCCTGAAGGCTTGAAGAGATCACCAGACCTCATTGCAGATGGTTGTGAGCCACCATGTGGTTGCTGGGAATTGAACCCAGAACCTTTGGAAGAGCAGGCAATGCTCTTAACCACTGAGTCATCTCTCCAGCCCTTATTTTATTTTTTTAAAAGAAAACAAGCTATTTTTTTCATTTTACAAGATAATCCCAGTTCCCACTCCCTCCCCTCCTCCTATTCCCTTCAGTTTATTCTCCACCTCATCCCTCATCTACTCCTCAGAGAGTGGGGAAGGTTCAAGGCCCTCCATACTGTATCTAGCCTGAGCAAGGTATCCATCCAAAGAGAATGGGTTCTCCAAAAGCCAGTACAAACAGGAAGAATAAATCCTGGTACACTGCCAGTGGCCCCACAGCCTGCCCCAGCCATACAACTGTCACCCACATTAAGAGGGTCTAGTTTGGTCCTATGCTGGTTCCTTCCCTGTCCTGCTGGAGTTGGTAATCTTTCATTAGCACAGGTAAACTTTTTCAGTGGGTGTCCCCATTATGGTCTTGGCCTCTTTTCTCATATTCTCACTTCTTCCACTCTTCTACCAGACTTTGGGAGCTCAGCCCAGTGTTCTTCAGTGGGTCTCTGTCTCTGTTTCTATCAGTTGCTGGATGAAGGTTCTATGGTGACATTTAAGATATTCATCAATCTAAATACAGGGCAAGGCCAGTTCAGGAACCCTCTCCACTATTGCTTAGGGTCTTAGCTGGGGTCATCCTGTAGATTCCTGGAAATTTCTCTAGAGCCAGTTCTCTTGCTAGCCACATAATGTCTCCCTCAATCAAAATATCTCTTTTATTGCTCTCTATCTCTATCCTTCCTCTATCTTGACTATACCATCCCTTCAAGTTCTTCTCCCCTTCCCCTTCTTCCTTCCTTTTCCCCTTCTTCCCTTACTTCTCCTTCCACCCCCATGCTCCCAGTTTTTCAGGAGCTCTTGTCTATTTCCCCTTTCCATGGGATCTATGTATGTTTTTCTTAGGGTTCACCTCATTACTTAGCTTCTCTAGGGCCATGGACTATGGACTTGTTATCCTTTGCTTTACAGCCAGTATCCACTTATGAGTGAGTGCATACCATGCTTATCTTTCTGGGTCTGGGTTATCTCACTCAGGATTTTTTTTTCTAGTTCCATCCGTTTGCATGCAAATTTTAAGATGTCATTGTTTTTACTGCTGAGTAATATTCCATTGTGTAAACGGACCATAGTTTCCTTATCCATTCTTTGGTTGAGAAACATCTATGTTGTTCCCAGGTTCTGACTATTACAAATAACCCTGCTATGGACATAGTTGAACAAATGTCCTTGTAGTAAGATTGTGCATTTTTTGGGTTGATTCCCAATTTTCTGGGAAAATACCATACTGATTTCCAAAGTGGTTGTGCAAATTTGCATTTCCACCAGCAATGCAGGAATATTTTTCTTACACCACATCTTCTCCAGCATAAGATATTATTGGTGTTTTTGGTCTTAGCCATTCTGACTCGTGTAAGATGGTATCTCAGAGTCATTTTGGTTTGTGTTTCCCTGGTAGCTAAAGATTCTTCTGTTGAGAATTCTTTGCTTAGTTCTGTGCCCCGTTTTTTAATTGGATTACTTGGAATTTTGATGTCTAATTTCCTGAGTTCCTTACATATTTTGGAGATCAGTCCTCTTTCTGATAAGGGGTTATGAAAATCTTTTCCCATTCAGTAGGCTTCCTTTTTACCTTATTGTCTGTGTTCTTTACTTTACACATGCTTCTCAGTCTCAGGAGGTCCCATTTATTTCTTGTTGCTCTCAGTGTCTGTGCTACTGGTGTTATATTTAGAAAGTGGTCTCTTGTGCCCATGCATTGAAAGCTGTTTCCCACTTTCTGTTCTATCAGATTCAGTGTGATTGGATTTATATTGAGGTCTTTAATCCATTTGGACTTGATTTTTGTGCATGGGGATAGAAATGGATCTATTTTCATTCTTCTACATATTGACATCCAGTTATGCCAGCACCATTTGTTGAAGATGCTTTCTTTTTTCCATTGTATAATTTTAACTTTGTCAAAATTCAGATGTTCATAGGCATGTGGATTAATATCTGGGTCTTTGATTCGATTCCATTGTTCAACCTGTCTGTTTTTATGCCAATACCAAGCTGTTTTCATTACTGTAGTTCTATAATAGAGCTTGATGTCAGGGATGGTGATGCCTCCAGAAGGTCCTTTATTGTAGAGAATTGTTCTGGTTATCCTGGGTTTTTTGTTTTTCCATATGAAGTTGATTATTTTTCTTTTGAAGTCTTTGAAGAATTGTGTTGGGATTTTGATGGCGATTGCATTGAATCTGTAGATGGCTTTTGGTAGTATTGCCATTTTCATTATGTTGATCCTACCTATCCAAGAGCATCACCATACTATTTTTCACAGTGACTGTACAAGATGCACTACTACTAGCAATGGAAGAGTGTTCCCCTTGCTTCACATCCTTTCCAGTATGAGCTGCCACTTGTGTTGTTGATCTTAGCCATTCTGATGGATGTAAGATAGAATTCTACAGCTGACAAACACCTTTATTTAGCAAAGGGGCTGGATACAAGATTAACTTAAAAAAACAGTAGCACTCCTATATGCAAATAATAAAAGTGCTGATAAAGAAATCAGGAAACAATCCCATTTACAATAGCCATAAGCAATAGAAAATATCTTGGGGGTAACTCTAACCAAGCAAGTGAAAGACCTCTTTGACAAGAACTTCAAGTCTTCTAAGAAAGAAATTAGAGACAATATTAGAAGATGGAAAGATCTCACATTCTCAAAGACCAGTAGGATTAACAGTAAAAATGGACATCTTATGAAAAGCAATCTACAGATTCAAAGCAACCCCAATCAAAATTCCAACATACCAGAAAAAAACAATATTCAACTTCATATGGAAAAACAAACAAAAAACCCCCAGGATAGCTAAAATAATCCTGAACAATAAAAGAACTCCCAGAGGCATCACCATCCCTGACTTCAAGTTCTATCACAGAGCTATAGTAATAAAAATAGCATGGTATTGGCATAAAAACCAGACAGGTGGATCAATGAATCAAACTGATGACCTTGATGTAAATTCACACTTCTATCAACACCTGATTTTTGACAAAGAAACCAAATTGATACAATGGGAAAAAAGCACCTCCAACAAATGGTGCAGACATACTGCCTTCAGCAGGTAGAAGAATGCAAATTGATCCATATCCACCACCCTGTAGAAAACTCAAGTCCAAGTGAATCAAAGACTTCAACATAAATCCAGTTATACTGAATATGATAAAAGAGAAAGTGAGAAGTAGCCTTTAAAGCATTGGCACAGCAGACAACTTTCTGAATATAATACCAGTAGCACAGACACTGAGATTGACAATAAATTGGACCTCATGAAGCTGAAATGCTTCTGTAAGGCAATGGACAGTATCAGTAGGACAAAACAGTAGTCCACAGAATGGGAAAAGACTTTCACCAACCCTACGTCTGACAGAGGTCTGATTTCTGAAATATATAAGGAACTGAAGAAACTAGGCATCACAAACCCAAATAATCCAATTAAAACTTGGGTACTGATCTAAAAAGAATTTTCAACAGAGAAATCTCAAATGGCAGAGGAGCACTTAAAAAAATATTCACTATCTTTACCCATCAGAGAAATGTAAATCAAAATGATTCTGAGATACTATCTTAACACCTGTCAGGATGACTAACATCAAAACACTGATGACAACTTATACTAGTTAGAATGTAGAACAAGGGAACACTCCTCCACTGCTGATGGGAGGACGAACTTGTACATTCACTTTGGAAATCAATATGATGGTTTCTTAGGAAATTGGGAATGGATCTATCTCAAGACCCAGCTATACCACTCTTGGATATATACCTAAGGAACATTCCACAAGGACACTTGCTTAACTATGTTCATAACAGTTTTATTTATAATAGTTAGAACCTGAAGACAAACTATATGTACCTCAACCAAAGAATGGATAAAGAAAATATGGTACATTTACACATTTTACTCAGCTGTTAAAAACAATGACATCAGGAAATTTGAAGACAAATGGATGAAATTAGAAAAAATCATCTGGAGTGAGGTAATCCAGACCCAGAAAGACAAATATGATATGTATTCACTTATAAGTGAATATTAGTTATAAAGTAAGGTTAACCATGCTTTAATTCATAGACCCAGAGAGTCTAGGTAAACCAAGAAGGGATTCATGGATCTCCCAGGAAAGGAGAAATAGAAGAGATCCCATGGGTAAACTGGGGGTAGGTGGGGATGGGAGCATGAGGGATCATGGTGGGTGGAGCAGATGAAAGGGTAGAGTACTTAAAGAGATGACTGGAAAGGGGGTCACTTTGGAGTCAAGTAGAAATTTGATGTAAGGGGGACACTCCCAGGAATCTACAAGGATGATCCTAGCTAACAGTGCTAACTATAGTGGATACATAGCTGGCCATCTCCTGTGATCAGATTGGTGACTACCCTAATTGTCATCAGAGAGCCTTCATCAGTAACTATCATTAGGTTGAGCTAGGGGAATTCTTCTGAAGAGAGGGAGAAAAGATTACAAACCTTTACAGATAGGTCAGGGACATCACAAGAAAACATACAGAAACAACTAACCTAGTCAGGCACATAGGAACTCACAGAGTCTGAACCACACCAGGGAGCCTACATAGGACTGACTTAAGGCCTCTACATATACGTGGCAGTAGTGTTTCGTGATCTATTTGTAGGACTCTTAACACTGGGAGCAGGGGCTATCCCTAAAGCTTTGGCTGACTTTTAGAAACTGGATTTAGAAACTCATACTTGATTGCCTTGCTCAACCCTAATACAAGGAGAGGAGCTTAGTCTTCTTGTAACTTGATATGTCATGCTTTGAGGCCTGCCTCTTTCTGAACAGAAACAGAAGAGGAGTAGAATTGGAGAGGGATGGGGGGATAGGAGGAGAAGAGGGTGGGGAAAATGTGGTCAGGATGTAAAACAAACAAACAAACAAATAAATAAATAAAATTAAAGATACAAAAAAGTTTTGGTTACTTAGGATGTTGGCCATTTCTTCTTTAAGAGTTTCTCAGCCATTTGAGATCCTATTGAAGAATTCTCTGTTTAGATCTAGTTCCCTAGTTTTTAATTAAATTATTTTGTTTTTTGATATCTAGGTTTTTGAATCTTTATTTTTTGCATTGTTTAATTTATTTGTTAGAGAAAACAGATAGTTATTTTTCAACTTGGTAAGATAAGCCCTTAACCCCTGGGTTCAGTGATTTTCCAGAAGCATTTGCAGGACTCAACATAATGTCGTAATCACGAATAGCATCTATTAGTGCAGAAGTACATGAAACAGTTTCAGTAATGCAGGAAAATGATGTTGAGTTTTGAGGGAGCAGCTCGAAGGATCTTCTTATGTAGACATAAGAAGATATTTAGTTCCACAGAACATACTGAGCTCCCTCAGGAATGAGTCCTGACATTCTCAAGTGTGCACTAGAAACTTCCTGGAGACTGAAAGCCCAGGGTATTATTGGAGACTGGCCATGCAGGTACCCTATGCTTGGCATGCTCTCAATGCTAGACTTTTAGAAAGACAACAGGGTGTTAGCGTAACCATATGGTGTGAACAGTTTAGGTACAAAGAACACTTGCCAGAGGGACAGGATCATTCCAAAACAGAAGTTTTCAGGGCCAATACTGCAAATAAGCCTTTCTCATGACATTCTTTAGTTTAGAGTCAGTATTAAAGGGGTTTTACTTGTGTGTGTGTGTGTGTGTGTGTGTGTGTGTGTGTGTGTTGGTGTTTCTGGTCTCATGTTGAAAATGTAGTTCCTAATAACATTAATAAAATGATTTAATATTTCAATGTTAATATTAATAGTACAATGCCAATGCTAACAACATGACTACTGAAAACAATTAAAAAATTCTATGTAGTTGTTTTATTACACATTGAGAATTTTTCATTAATTTACTCTGGAGTCATTTGGAAGAATTGTTTTCTGTGGGAATAAGTCAGAAACGATGCAGAGGTTAGTTTATTCTGTACAACTTTCCTTTTTATTAGCAAACATCACAACCATTTACAAACACAATCACTTCTGCTGCTTATTTTGCCCACTTCCTCCCAGTCTCCCCTCTTCCCCTCAGCCCTCCCTCACCTGACAGTCCCCTTTTCACTTCAAGGTCACCTGCTTCCTCTTGCTCCTCCCCTGACTACCTCAATTCCTTCTCAGTCTATATAACTTCCAAATTCAGGGGATACGTTTTTCAAATTGTTAGTTCAATTTTATTTTATAGTTGTCTTAAATTCTTATATAGTTTTAAAAGAAGAAGGTGAGGCCAGTTTAGAAGTCTGGTCTCAGATGTCCCTTCTTTACTCAACCCATGCTTTCCCTTTCTTACGGGAAGCAATTTAATTAGATTTTGATTTCTCATTTGAATTTTTAAAATAAAACCACGTTTGTAATTTCTTTCTTTAGGAAATGCAGACATATTTTTAATGCTATTCAGCACATACATTTTTTTGTCTTTCCTGGGATTATACCACTGTAGTCTAGAAGTCATGAAGGTTCCTTTTTTTTTTTTTTTTTTTTTTTTTTTTTTTTTTTAAAGAACCCAGATAAATGGCATATACTTTGTTTGTCAAACTCAGCGAATGACAGGAAGTATTTCATCATCTCTACATACAATGTGACTTTTAAAGTTTGTCTCTAATTACAAGTCTTTTTTTTTCTTTCTCATGGTTTATTTCTTTTTTATATTTAAAAATTTCCATCTCCTTCCCTCCTCCTCCCCCTCCCTCCACTCCTCCTCCCCCTTCCCGCCCCTCCTTCTCCCCCTTCCCTCCCCTCCCCTCCACCCATACCTCCCCTCCCTCCCTCTCAAGGCCAAGGAGCCATCAGGGTTCCCCACTCTATGCTAAGTCCAAGGTCCTCCCAACTCCCCCCAGGTCCAGGAAGGTGATCGACCAAGCTGAGAAGGCTCCCACAGAGCCCGTCCATGCAGAAGAATCAGAGCCCAGCGCCAATGTCCTTTGCTTCTCAGTCAGCCCCCGCTGTTGGCCACATTCAGAGAGACGGGTTTGGTCGCATGATCCATCAGTCCCATTCCAACTGGAGTTGGTGATCTCCCTTTAGTTCTGTCCCACCGTCTCCATGAGTGAACGCACCCCTCTCGTTCCTGACTTTCTCCCTCATGTTCTCGCTCCTTCTGCTCCTCATCAGGACCTTGGGAGCTCAGTCCAGTGCTCCAATGTGGGGCTCAGTCACCTTCCCCATCTGTCGCCAGATGGAGGTTCCCTCACGGTCCTGACTTTCTTTCTCATGTTCTCCCTCCTTCTGCTCCTCATCAGGACCTTGGGAGCTCAGTCCGGTGCTCCAATGTGGGGCTCTGTCATTTTCTTCATCTATCGTCAGGTGGAGGTTCTATGGTGATATGCAAGAAATTCATCAGTATGGCTATAGGAACTGGCCTTTTCAGGCTCCCTCTCCTCAGCTGCCCAAGGAACTAACTGGGGGCGTCTCCCTGGAAACCTGGGAACCCCTCTAGGGTCAAGTCTCTTGACACCCCTCAGGTAGCTCCTTAAATTAACATATATGCTTCCCTGCTCCCATATCCACCCTTCCTATATCCCAAGCACCCCATTCCTCCGAGCTCCCCCCATTCTCCCCTTCACACTTTTCTCTCCCCATCTTCCCTTGGCCCAGTCTCGCCCAACCCTCAAGTTCCCACTTTTGCCTGGCGATCGTGTCTACTTCCAATATCCAGGAGGATTACTATATCTTTTTTTGGGAGTTCACCTTCTTATTATCTTCTCAAGGATCCCAAATTTATAGGCTCGATGTCCTTTAATTATGGCTAGAAACCGATTATGAGTGAGTACATCCCATGTTCATCTTTTTGGGTCTGGGTTACCTCACTCAGAATAGTGTTTTCTATTTCCATCCATTTGCCTGCAAAATTCAAGATGTCATTGTTTTTTTACGGCTGAGTAGTATTCTAGCATGTATATATTCCACACTTTCTTCATCCATTCTTCCACTGAAGGGCATCTAGGTTGTTTCCAGGATCTGGCTATTACAAATAATGCTGCTATGAACATAGATGAGCATATGCTTTTGTTGTATGATTGGGCATCTCTTGGGTAGATTCCCAATAGTGGAATTGCTGGGTCCTGGGGTAGGTTGATCCCGAATTTCCTGAGAAACCGCCACACTGCTTTCCAAAGTGGTTGCACAAGTGTGCATTCCCACGAGCAATGGATGAGTGTACCCCTTACCCCACAACCTCTCCAGCAAAGGTTATTATTGGTGTTTTGGATTTTAGCCAATCTGACAGGTGTAAGATGATATCTCAAAGTTGTTTTGATTTGCATTTCCCTGATAGCTAGGGAGGTTGAGCATGACCTTAAGTGTCTTTTGGCCATTCGAACTTCTTCTGTTGAGAATTCTCTGTTCAGTTCAGCACCCCAATTTTTAATTGGGTTAATTGGCATTTTACCGTCTAGTCTCTTGAGTTCCTTATATATTTTAGAGATCAGACCTTTGTCAGTTGCAGGGTTGGTGAAGATCTTTTCCCAGTCAGTAGGCTGCCTTTGTGTCTTAGTGACAATGTCCTTTGCTTTACAGAAGCTGCTCAACTTCAGGAGGTCCCATTTATTCAATGTTGCCCTTAATGTCTGTGCAGCTGGGGTTATGCGCAGGAAACGGTTCCCTGTGCCCATTTGTTGTAGAGTACTTCCCACTTTCTCCTCTATCAAGCTCAATGTGTTCAGATTAATATTGAGGTCTTTAATCCATTTGGACTTGAATTTTGTGCATGGTGATAGACACGGATCTACTTTCATTCTTCTACAGGTTGACATCCAGTTATGCCAGCACCATTTGTTGAAGATGCTTTCTTTCTTCCATTGTGTGCTTTTAGCTCCTTTATCAAAAATCAGGTGTTCGTAGGTTTGTGGTTTAAGATCCGGGTCTTCTATAAGATTCCATTGGTCAACTTCTCTGTTTTTATGCCAATACCAAGCTGTTTTCAATACTGTAGCTTTGTAATAGAGTTTGAAGTCAGGGATGGTAATGCCTCCAGAAGTACCTTTATTGTATAAGATTTTTTTGGCTATCCTAGGTTTCTTGTTTTTCCATATAAAGTTGATTATTGTCTTCTCAATCTCTGTGAAGAATTTTAATGGGACCCTGATTGGGATTGCATTGAATCTATAGATTGCTTTTGGTAGAATTGCCATTTTTACTATGTTGATCCTCCCAATCCACGAGCAGGGGAGATCCTTCCATTTTCTGGTATCCTCTTCAATTTCTTTCTTCAAAGACTTAAAGTTCTTGTCAAATAAATCCTTCACTTCCTTGGTTAGAGATACTCCCAGATATCTTATGCTATTTGTGGCTATTGTGAAAGGTGATACTTCTCTGATTTCCCTCTCTGCTTCCTTATCCTTTGTGTATAGGAGGGCGACTGATTTTTTTGGAGTTGATCTTGTAACCTGCCACGTTACTGAAGGAGTTTATCAGCTGTAGGAGTTCTTTGGTGGAGTTTTTGGGGTCGCTTATGTACACTATCATATCATCTGCAAATAATGAAAGTTTAACTTCTTCCTTTCCAAATTGAATCCCCTTGATTCCCTTATGTTGTCTTATTGCTATTGCTAGAACTTCAAGCACTATATTGAAGAGATAGGGAGAGAGTGGACAGCCTTGTCGTGTTCCTGAATTTAGTGGGATAGCCTTGAGTTTCTCTCCATTTAATTTGATGTTAGCTGTCGGCTTGCTGTAAATAGCTTTTATTATATTTAGGAATGACCCTTGTATCCCTAATCTCTCCAAGACCTTTATCATAAAAGGGTGCTGAATTTTGTCAAATGCTTTTTCAGCATCTAATGAGATGACCATATGGTTTTTTTCCTTCAGTTTATTTATATGATGGATTACATTGATAGATTTTCGTATGTTGAACCAGCCCTGCGTCTCTGGGATGAAGCCTACTTGATCGTAATGGATAATTTTTCTAATGTGTTCTTGGATTCTGTTTGCCAGTATTTTATTGAGAATTTTTGCGTCAATGTTCATGAGTGAGATTGGCCTGTAATTCTCTTTCTTGGTTGAGTCTTTGTGTGGTTTAGGTATCAGGGTAACTGTAGCTTCATAGAAGGAATTTGGCAGTGACTCTTGTGTTTCTATATTATGAAATACCTTAAGGAGTATAGGTATTATGTCATCTCGGAAGTTCTGGTAGAATTCCGCATTGAAACCATCTGGTCCTGGGCTCTTTTTGGTAGGGAGGTTTCTGATAACAGTTTCTAATTCTTCGCGACTAACAGGATGATTTAGAGCATTTACCTGGTCCTGGTTTAACTTTGGTATATGGTATTTATCTAAAAAAGTGTCCATTTCTTTTACATTTTCCAATTTTGTGGCATACAGGCTTTTGTAGTAAGATCTAATGATTCTCTGAATTTCCTCTGTGTCTGTGGTTATGTCCCCCTTTTCATTTCTGATCTTAATAATTTGCGTGTTCTCCCTCTGCCGTTTGATTAGTTTGGCTAAGGGTTTGTCAATCTTGTTGATTTTCTCCAAGAACCAGCTTCTTGTTTCATTGATTCTTTGGATTGTTTTCTGTGTTTCTATTTTGTTGATTTCTGCCCTCAGTTTGATTATTTCCTGTCTTCTACTTCTCCTAGGTGAGTCTGCTTCTTTTTTTTCCAGAGCTTTCAGGTGTGCTGTTAAGTCACCAATGAGTGCTTTCTCCGTTTTCTTTAAGTGGGCACTTAGTGCTATGAACTTTCCTCTTAGCACTGCTTTCATTGTGTCCCATAGGTTTGAGTATGTTGTGTCTTAGTTTTCATTAAATTCAAGAAAGACTTTAATTTCTTTCTTTATTTCTTCCTTGACCCAGGTGTGGGTCAGTAGTTGACTGTTCAGTTTCCATGAGTTTGTGGGTTTTCTGGGGGTAGCATTGTTGTTGAATTCTAATTTTAATCCATGGTGATCCGATAAGACACAGGTGGTTACTAATATTTTTTTGTAACTGTGGGAAGTTTGCTTTGTTACCAAGTATATGGTCAATTTTCGAAAAGGTTCCATGAGCCGCAGAGAAGAAGGTATATTCTTTCCTATTTGGGTGGAATGTTCTATAGATGTCTGTTAAGTTCATTTGGTTCATTACCTCCATTAAGTCTTTCAATTCTCTGTTAGGTTTCTGTCTGATTGACCTGTCCATTGGTGAGAGAGGAGTGTTGAAGTCTCCAACTATTAGTGTGTGTGGTTTGATGGCTGCCTTGAGTTCTAGAAGTGTTTCTTTTACATAAGTGGGAGCTTTTAAATTAGGGGCATAGATATTCAGGATTGAGACTTCATTCTGATGGATTTTTCCTGTTATGAGTATAAAGTGTCCCTTTCCATCTCTTCTGATTGATTTTAGTTTGAAGTCAACTTTGTTGGAAATTAGTATGGCCACACCCGCTTGTTTCTTAGGGCCATTTGCTTGATAAACCTTTTCCCAACCCTTTACTCTGAGTAGGTGTCTGTCTTTGTGGTTGAGGTGTGTTTCTTGTAAACAGCAAAATGTTGGATTCTGTTTTCTTATCCAGTCTCTTAGCCTGTGCCTTTTTATAGATGAATTGAGTCCATTGATATTAAGTGATATTAATGACCAGTGGTTGTTAACTTCAGTCATTTTTAGTAGTAGAGTTTGTGTGTTTCCCTTCTTCTAGTTGTGCTGGTGAAGGGTCGCTAGATGCCTGAGTTATTGTGGGCATTGTTGGACTCCTTGGTTTGTGATTTTCCTTCTATTACTTTCTGCAAGGCTGGATTTGTGGCTGCGTATTGTTTAAATCTGTTTTTGTCCTGGAATATCTTGTTTTCTCCATCAATGGTGAATGCAAGCTTTGCTGGGTATAGTAGTCTAGGCTTGCATCCATGTTCCCTTAGTGTCTGTAGCACATCTATCCACGCTCTTCTGGCTTTCATGGTTTCCATTGAGAAATCAGGTGTAATTCTGATAGGTTTCCCTTTATATGTTATTTGACCTTTTTCCTTTGCAGCGCTTAATATCTGTTCTTTATTCTGTATGTTTTGTGTTTTGATTATTATATGGCGTGGGGATGCTTTCTTTTGAGCCAGTCTATTTGGTGTTCTGTAAGCTTCTTGTACCTTCATAGGAACCTCCTTCTTTAGGTTGGGGAAGTTTTCTTCTATAATTTTGTTGAATATGTTTTCTGGGCCTTTGAGTTGTAATTCTTCTCCTTCTTCTACCCCAGTTATTCTTAGGTTTGGTCTTTTCATGGTGTCCCAGATTTCCTGAATGTTTTGTGTTAAGAATTTTTTAGATTTGTTTAGTTCTTTAATCTGTGAATTTATTTCCTCTATAGTATCTTCAGAGTCCGAGATTCTTTCTTCCATCTCTTGTATAAGGTTGGAAATACTTGTCTCTGAAGTTTCTGTTCGTTTACTCAGAGTTTCCATTTCCAGTCGTCCCTCAGATTGTGTTTTCTTCAATACCTCCATTTCATTTATCAGGTCTTGTACTGTTTCCCTTACCTGTTTGATTGCTTTTTCTTGTTTTTCTTGTTTTTCTTGGGTATCTTTGAGAGATTTATTTATTTCGTCTACCTTTTTGTTTGTCAACTCCATTTCTTTATGGCAGTTTTTTACCTCCTGTTTAAGGTCCTCTATTATTTTCATAAAGTACTGTTTAAGGTCGGATTCTTCTATATCTTCTGGGGTAGGGTGTTCAATTCTTGTTGTTTCGGGATGTCTGGATTGTGGTGATGTCATGTTGCCTTTCATGTTGTTGGAGGAGCTCCTGCATTGGCGCCTGCCCATCTCTTCCTGGAGGCCAGAGTCTGATTCCTCTGGGTGGATGGCCCCAAAGAATTGATGGATCCTCTGGCAGACTGTCAGGTCCCCTTGCAGGCCAAGCAGCTCTCAGACAAAGGCCTACCTTGCCCCGGGCAGTCAAATGAAGGAGGGGACCTCCCACCGGCCTGGGTGCACTCAATTCCAGGTCCCCAGAGCCCAAACAGGCTGAGCTGTGGGATTTTGTGGCCCCAAAGACGGTAGGATGAGGCAGGGGGAGGGGGGGAGGATTCTGGGTGCAAGCTGGGAAGGGACAGGAAGAGAGAGGCAGTCTCCGGGGAGAATAACCCCTGCAGGAAGAGCAGGAGCTGTGCTGGTGGCAGGGGGAGTTGTGGAGTGTCCGTGGTCCCTCTCCGGGCAGCTGCCGCGGTTCAGGCACTCACTCCTCACTCACCCCAAAGAATGATGGATCCTCTGGCAGACTGTCAGGTCCCCTTGCAGGCCAAGCAGCTCTCAGACAAAGGCCTACCTTGCCCCGGGCAGTCAAATGAAGGAGGGGACCTCCCACCGGCCTGGGTGCACTCAATTCCAGGTCCCCAGAGCCCAAACAGGCTGAGCTGTGGGATTTTGTGGCCCCAAAGACGGGAGGATGAGGCGGGGGTGGGGGTGGGGGGGGATTCTGGGTGCAAGCTGGGAAGGGACAGGAAGAGAGAGGCAGTCTCCGGGGAGAATAACCCCTGCAGGAAGAGCAGGAAGTGTGCTGGTGGCAGGGGGAGTTGTGGAGTGTCCCGTCATGAAGGTTCCTAACGCTGATGTTTGTGACTGGGTGCAGGCGCACAGCACAGCAAAGGTACAGGACATTTGGACATAGACGTCTGTCTTTATGCTTTGCTTTCTACCCAGAACTTTTGGTCAAAAAAAAAAAATCCAGCTTCCTTGCTCTTTTGCTCCCTCTCCCAAAAGTGGAATTCGCCTCTTTGCCATTGTGTGTGTGTCAGGTGTCTCACTGTAACCATTACTGTGTAGTCCCAAATCGTGCCTTCTGTCTCTACATGTAGACTTTTATGGGGCAGCAATAGGGCTCTAAGTCAGCTTCTTCTTTATATCTCCCCAGTGTTCTTGGAGCTGTAACTTACATCCTTGTAACTGTTCTTCTAAAGTATGTGTGTGTGTGTTCTGTATTTTATTGGGCATTTCTGTCTATTGATGCCCAAAGTAGATCAATTGTTTTTATTTCTGACACTCATACGCCTCCCTTTCCTGTAATTAACTAGCTGAAAGGAGATGTGTGTACATGTGTGCTCTCTCTCTCTCTGTCTCTCTGTCTCTCTGTCTCTCTCTCTCTCTCTCTCTCTCTCTCTCACACACACACACACACACACTCACACACACAGTTTTGTTAGATGTTATTTAAAATCAAAGTAAACCTTCCCTATCTAACCTGTCCTTGTCTTTATCTGAAGTGGCAAACCATCTGTAATCATCATTTTAAGATGTTTCTCATCGTATTCTTAAGTTCTGCCCCCACTTACTATTCTCTAAAAGAAAGAAGAAGAGTCAAGGATATTAGATTCAAGGAGGTTAGGACTTCCTTTCAACCTCTGATTTGAAAGGGCAGTAAATAACGATAGCACTTGGCTTTCAGACAACACTGTGGAGAATTTAAATTATTTTTAGCAATATAAAAATATTACTGAACTATAATTCGTAACTAGTGGGTGTGAGGGCAGACTGTCCTAGTTTATTGTGTGACTTTCTCAGGAGCAAGCGTCCCATTGCATGGGTGCCATGTCTCCCTCACTCACTTCCTCTTTGGCTGCTCTCTCCATGCTTTCTTTTAGCCTGTACGTCAGCCGAGGTGTTTCAGTAAAACCGCCTCTAGGATCAGCATGCCACACAGAGAAACTTCCATGTGGAATATGTTTTGGCTGGATATTTTGCTATTTACTTTTGTGAATTTAAATGTAATTGAGACAATCCTGGCAAACAGCCGAGTAGTTTAGGAGTATACAAATCAGAGTCAAGGTTTCATGTCTTAACGAGATTTGTAGTATTAAAAATTCTCTCTTGTCATGTGAAGATACCACACTTACTTGGAAGTTTGAGCTGAGGCAAGAGTATTGCAAAAGTATAAGAAAATGTATTCAACCAATTTTGAGTGTTAGTGATAAAAGTAGGTATTCAATTTGCAATGTATTTTGAAACTTATACAGAATATTTAGTAGTGGGAAAATAAGGACAGAGCAGAACCATCATTCAATCCGCACTTAGACTACTTTAAGTAGTTCCTGGGGAAGTTAGTTTTGGGGGCCAGAGAAGATGCTGTCTTTGAGAAAATTTAGCTGTTTTTCTTTGAAATCCAGGGGAAAGTGCTGTGGATGTAGCTCACTGGGGAGAGCACTTTGCTAGCTTGTACCAATGCCAAGTGTTTGATTCCATGGACCACACAAGTCAGTTGGTTGCACAGGCCTGGCATTTTGGCATTGGGAGGTAGATGCAGAAAAATTGGAAGTTCAAAGCTGTATTGGTCTACAAGAGACCCTGTCTTTAAAAAAAAATCCAAAATCAAAAACAATTAAAAAGTTAGAAAAGCCAAGAAGCAAGCTGGTGTACAAATGGCAGCATGCCATCCAGTGCTGTGATTGGTCAGCAGCGTGAGTGAGGTGTTCCCAAACTGACCCTTGATTCGGTCTCCGGAACCCAGCCCTGCTCATATTTAGTAACATATTAAAAACACACATGTGGGATGTGAGGAAACTATGGAGAATCTTAACAAACTTTTCCTGATGTTTCATGCTATGACATTTGCCAGAAGTTTGTTGTTGTTGTTCATTTCTTCTGTCGTCTGCATGTGTCAAAGTTACACCAGTTGACTTTTATGCATACCAAACAATTCTGCATGAGGCACACACATTTAAATATGAATGTAAGGTGGAACCAATAACATGCACATGCTAGCAAACACAGCCAAGACTCTATGGACAAAACTCTCGTGGATCCTGTAGCTGTCACTGTTCTACAGTGAAGTGCAGTTAAGACGGACAACTTAACTTTCCATGTAATTGAATTTGCTAAAGCAGAATCTTTGATCATTTGTAGAAAACTGAAGCATGCCTCTCTTATTTAGGGTCACTACTGCTGTGAGGAAACACCATGACCAAAAGCAATTTGGGGTGCAAAGGGGTTTATTTAGCTTACATATCTCAAGTCATAGTCCATTGAGTGTTGTGGATGTAGCAGGACTTCAGGCTGGGCAGGAACCTTGAAGCGAGAGCTGATGCAGAGGCCAGAGAGGAGTTGCCTATTACTTCCCTACCCTGCTTTCTTAAAGAACTCAGGGCCACCAGCAGGATACCACGCACTGTGGGTTGTGTTCTCCTCTATCAATCACCAATTAAGAAAAATGCCTTACAGGCCTGTCTACAGCATTGTCTCAGTTGAGATTCCCTCCTCTTAGATGACTATAGCTTGTGTCAAGCTGACATAGAATTAGCTGGCCCAGTGTCTTTTCTCAGAATCTATAAACTCACCAGGTGAGAGAGGGACATCTGGTTTCAGGCAGCAAGGGTTTTAATTATATCTGTGGGGATGACGGGAGTGGGAATGCAAGGCCTTCACACACCAAGTTAAATAAACAGCAAACATCTCCATTGTTGTTGACAGCCTTTCCTATTTCAGCTTTCTTTATGTGCCCAGAAAACCTGGCTTTGCGCTCCAGACTAAGGGAAAAATGGAAAGATGGTCTAGTGGTTATGAGTACTTGTTCCTGCAGAGGATTAGGGCTCAGTTCCCAGTGCTCCCATAGTGGTTCACAAGTCTAATTCCAGAGGATCTGATGTCCTGTTCTGACTTCCTGAGGCACCAGACATGCACATGGTGCTCATAAAGACATGCAGGCAAAAAGTTCACACAAAATAAAATAATCGAATAAAATAAAATAAAAAGTGGGACTTTCATAGATTAGTGCGTGGCCCAACTGTCATCAGCGAGGCTTCATGTAGCTACTGATGGAAACAGATGTAGAGACCCACAATCCTGCAGGAGAGAGGGAGGAAGGATTGCAGGTCCCAGCGGTGCCAAGGACACCACAAGAAAACCCACTGCATCAGCTGACCTGGCCTCATAGGAGCTCACCAAGACTGAACCGACAACCAGGGAGACTGCATGGGACCATGAGACCAACCTAGACCCTCTGCATATATAATACAATGATGTAATTTGGTCTTCTTGTGAAACTCCTAACAGTGTCCACTGAGTCATTCCCTCAGTACTCAACAAAATAGTCTCTTTTCTGGTTTTAAGTTAAAAACATTTAGAAAATTTGTTTGAGAACATTTCCAAAATGAGACACAAGTACTGATGTTAGTTAGTAGACATCTAATTTTAAGAAGTAATTTATCTGTTAACAGCTAGATGCCCATTTGTACCACATTAGTAAGTGTAAACAGTACCTTGCTGCAAAGTTGGTATAGCGAACTATTTGTATGTCAAATATTAAAAGTTTGAGAACACGTTTTCTTCAAGGTATAATAAAATATGAAGTATTATTATCTTTGTAATTAACAAAAATAGGGCTGGAGCTCAGCAGCTGAGAGCATTTGCTGGTCTTTCAGAAGACCGGGGTTTGTTTCCCACCACCTAAATGATAACTGTCTACCTCCAGTTTCAGTGCCCTCTTCTGGCCTCCACAGGCACAAGACACACATGACAAGCCCTTATGGACATGTAGAGAAAACACTCATAAAATAAAACACATAAAATAAAATAAAAGTAAACAATCTTTACATTTTTTTGTGGTACATGGTGTAGACTATTGTAGTCAAACTCCCTAAGCCCTGTCTTGGATTCTTAACTAACCTCTACCACATGGCTAAGGCCTAATGTTGGTCTTTTTGTTCTTGATGAAAATCTGGAAATATTTGAACTGAATTATAGAAAATATGCAAATAAATAGTTTGCAATGTAATACAAATTTTAGGGAGTTTCCCATTTGTATTTTCTCTCTTAATTTAATTTAATTTAATGCAAGGTTTGGGTATATTATTCTATTTTCTTTGTCTAAGCAACAGAAGACAAAATCAAACCAAACCAAACACCAGAGTAGAACCTCAAATAAGAATGGTGAGTTGAAAAGAAGAGCCACATAGGCAAACCTGTGAGGAGTGAGCATTGAAGCCACTGCAAAGTGTGTCATGTTTGAGACATCCCAGGGAGATGATTAAACTAAATTAGTAGATATCTAGGTGAATGTGTGTCTGCTTTTTCTCTGAACTTTTATTGTTTAGAACAAATTATTATATTTTAGTTACCACTATTTTATTTTCTGTCATTTTGCCTCTTGTGGATATTACATAAAAAGAACCATATGCTGTGGTTTAGTGGGACTTGGTACTCAAGGTCCTCACCGTGTTAGAGGCATCATCCTCACTGTGGCAGCGCTAAGGTAGTAGAAGCTTCAAGAAGTGTTGCTGAGAGAGCTGCTTAGGTCATGCTTCATATACTTCATTTTGAGTATTTGCTTTTTTATTGTATGAGTACTTCTTTTTGTTGTTGAGCAATAATTTTACAATCCTAGTAGTAATGTCTCTGCAGATGTATGGCTTGAAAAAAATATAAAAACATTCCACTCTGTCAATGGTTTCCTCTTTATATAACAGGAATAGATTTTGAGATCAAAAATACATTGATTTTTATCAGTATATTTTTTATTGTTAATTTGTTTTGTACACATCAAAGACTCAATTGCCTCCTCTGAGGTCATGAAGATCTAACTGTTTTCTTCTATTAGTTGCATAGTTAAGCTCTTGTATTTAGATCAGCGATCTATTTTGCATTGATTGTAGTATAAGGGGTAGAGCTGGTGGGGATGCACAGTCTCTGTTTTATACGTGGCTACCTATCTGTCCCTGTACCATGTGTCTGTCAAATACATTTCATTCCTTATTGAATGTTCTGTTCATGCTTGTTGGGCATCAATCGGCAGGACTGGAGATATAGATAGCTCAGTGGTTAAAAACCCTTGTTGCTCTTGCAAAAAATCTGGGTTCAGTTCCCAGAGCTAATGTGGTGCCCCCTAACCATCCGCTACTCCAGTTCCAGGGAACCCCATTCCTCTTCTGCTTTCCCAGGCATCAGGCAGGCACGTGGTTCACAGAGATACATCCAGAAAAAATGTTCAGACATGTAAAATAAAATAAATAAATTAAAAAAAAGAAAACCTATTGCCAAAAAGTCCAGATCTGTTCTGGACTTTCAGTTCTGTTGTATATGTTATCATTATAATGGCAATATACTGCTTCTGTTATTTTATATTCGTAGTAAGTTTTGAAATTAAGTAATTTTGAATTTTCCAGTTACATTTTCTCTTTAAGATATTGTTTTGGTGGGTTGAGTCCTCTGAAATTCCATATAAATTTAAGGAACTGTGGGTTATTTAAAGGAAAATTGATCTTCCTCTTCACATTAGGACTTTCAGTTCAGAAACACGGATGTGTTACAATTTATCTTGACTTCTTTAATCACTTTCCACAGGGTTTTATGGTTTTCAGTATACACAACTTTCACTGTCATGGTCTAGTTTATAGATTTTTCTATCCTTTTGTGAACTTTTGTAAGTAGAATTGATTTCTTAATTTTCTTTTCAGGTTTATTGTTACTGCATAGAAATACAACTTATTTCTGCTTGTTGATTTGCTAATTTGCACCCTCACTGAATTGATTTATGACTCTAGAAGGTACTTTTAATTTGCCTCTGAAATATTTACATTGTATTGTATATGTAGAATCATGTTATATGTAAATAGATGTAGTTTTACTTCTCCATACCTGTAAAGGGTGTCATTAATTTGGATTTATTTTATTTATTTATTTTCTTGGGTAATTGCTTTGCTTTGAGATTCCTACAAAATGTTAAATAATAATTATTTTGTTCCTGGTCTTAGAGAAAACCTTTTATTCTTTCATCATTGAATATGATGCTAGGTGTGGGCTTTTCATATGTATGCTTTTAGGTTAGGCATTGTCTTAGGGCTGCTATTGCTATGATGAAACACCATGACCAAAGCAACTTATGGAGGAAAGAGTTTGTTTATAGTCTATCATTGAAGGAAGTCAGAACAGGAGCTAAAACAGGGCAGGAATCTGAGGCAGGAGCTGATGAGAGGACATCGAGGCTGCTGCTTATTGACTTGCTTCCCTGGCTTGCTCAGCCTGCTTTCTTACAGAATCCAGGACCACCACCAGCCCGGGGGTGGCTCCCCCTATGATGACTGGGCTGTCCTCTGTGAATCACTCACTAACGAAGAAAATGTCCTACAGCCTCATCTTGTACAGGCATTTTTTTTCTAATCGAGGCTCCCTCCTCTCTGATGACTCTATCTTGTGTGAAGTTGGCATAAAACTAACCAGGACAGGGTATAGTTCAATGGCAGAGCATTTATACGACACACGCAAGGCCCTGGTGTCCCATGTTGTCCCGTGTTGTCACAACTTTCAACAGAAAATAACAAGAGGGATTACTGTCCACCTAGAGTAAGGCCCTGTGAGATTTCCCCATCCACATTGCAAGTATTGCTGATTAGGGTACTAGCAACGAATTCTCGCAGGGTTTGTTATCTTGAAATACCACAGTTTTCATTTCTGAAGGACTTGTTTTCTAGATTAAATTCCTGACTGGCATGGTTTTTACTTTCTGTATTTTACATAGCTTATCCTATTTCCTTTTGGTCTCTAGAAATTCTTATGAGAAACAGTCAGCAATTTGCTGAGGGTTCAGAGCATAGGATGAGTCCTGTCATTTCTGCTCCTTACATGACTTTTCCTCCTGTCTTTTAATCATGTAATCATACATCTTGCAATGGATCTCTTGGAGTTTGTCCTTCTTGGAGTTCCTAGACTTCCAATGTTTAGATTCCTGTCGTATATTAAACTTAGGGAGTTTTCTCATGTTTTTCTCAACTATTTTGATCTCTTCTCATTCTAGCTTCCATACTGTATTAGTGTGATTGATGGTGTCCATAAGTCTGCTAGGCTGTGTTCATTTTTCTCTACTTATTTCTGCGCTCCAGTGCATACTTGGCAGTTCTTTCTTTTGCCTGCTAAAAGGGACTATGGAACATATCTATGAATTAAAAATTTTCATCTCATATTTTTCAGCTCCAGTTTTTGTACTTATAAAATATTTTCTATTCTTTATTGATATTTTTACTTATTCACACTTAGGTTGCTTAATTTAATTTAGTTATTTATTAATTCCTTCATAAATAATTATGATAGTTAAAGTCTTTGTCTGATAAGTATGTCTGTATTGCCTTAGGAACAGCTTCTCTTAGTTTTTTTCCCCTGTGATGGGTTATACTTTTCTATTTTTTTGGTGTGGTTTGTATATATATTTGTGGAAAAGTGGTAGTCATTGTTTAATAAAGACCATAGATGTTCATTTATTCAGTGACATTTTCAATTTTGCAACAAACAGACAAAAATTGTGATACTTTTTATTGTGTTGTTGTCGAAGCCTATTTCTTAATTGTTGGCAAGATCAATGAATGATTTTCTTAAATGCCAGGTTACAACAGAAGAAGAAAAACTTTGAACTATGTCCTGTCTCTGACTTCAGGTGACAGGCAGGGCAAGCTGCTTTCACTTTTCTGGTTTGCCTCCTTGACTGCCCTTCAGAAACTACCAGACAGACGCAATACAGAACTCTAGTGCACGGAGCAGGAAGCCTTTGTAGTCAGTCCTGGTACTAGCAGGTTACAGTGGGAATAGAGGTCCTAATCTCATGACTGCATTCTGTGGGGATTAGCAGTTATAGAAGATATTCTTCAACTCTTAAGCGTGTCACCAGAACTCACCAATATTACTCATATTTTCTTTATTAGGCTTTCCTGTTGGCACTAAAGAGTGCGGTTAGATTCTAGCATGCTGAAATAATGGATTCTGTCACATCTGATGGAGAAGCTGACCGTGGCGCTTTCTCCCTCACCTTTCTCCGTGACTTTGCTCCCGTCTATGCTTTATTCTTGCAAATGTTCTTGGAGCAACAGTTATTTTTTTTATTTTTGGTTTTTAGAGGCAGGATTTCTCTGTACAATAAGTTATTTAATCACCTGTTTCCAACCAAATGACAGGATCAAGAGATGAGACGTGAGCACATTCTAATAAGAAAACATATGGCATCTGGAGCACTGATACATACTTATCAACTGTTAAAAGAGTGTGCCACAGCTATCGTTTCCAGAATTTCATCTTGGTAGAGTTCCCACCATCAGGAAGTGCTTGGGCCAGTGCAGCACTGCAGTAACGAGGCCTTTGTTAGGAGGATGTGTGGTTCATGCAGACTGCCATCTTGAGTTCAGATACATGGCACTAACATGTGAATGTGAAAGCAGAGTCTGGAGAACGGCCTCATGTCTTCTTGTTGACATAGGTATTGTATTGTCAATCCTTCTTCTTGCTTCCTTTCCCAGATCTGTGGGTGGGTCCTGAACAATTTGTTCATGGCTGTTTGCAGTCTGCAGGCCTTGTGATGGGTAGGCCTGTTGTAGACAGTGCTCTTTAATTGGGCAGAAAAGTTGCTGCACTGGCTCCTTTCCCATTTCAAAAAGCTGAATACATGCTGTTACTGTAGCATTTCCAACCTGTGCCAGCTTGAGGAGCAAGAGCCTAGAACTGGAAAGTCAACTCTACATGCCAGTACTCACCGTGCTTCGACGGCTGAGGCTGACCGCTACAGCTGTGCGGGGCATTTCACTGAAGTGGGTTAATATGCCTTCACTCGTGCTGGGAACTTGCTAGACGTCAGCTGCTTTTAGAGTCCCACACAAGATGACTTTCATTTAACTTTTGGTAATTACCCAGAAGAGGACACATTAGGGAAGAAATGGTTTCGATGGAGATCTAGGGGTGCCTGGCTGGCAGGCTGCCCCACATCTCTCCCACTCCTGCTCAGAAAGTTACAGGGAATAGCAAATTTCATATTTAAAAAATGTAAGCGAACAAAGGAAATAGTGGAATTGGCTTACTTACCTGTTGTTCTTGATGTACATTAGACACAAATAAATTAGTTTTGTTGGAAACAAGCAATTTACTATTTCTTTAAGTAGCTGTATTTTATGATTTAACTTTAAAACCTGGAGAACAGGAAGTGGGGATGAAATGTCTATTAAAGTATTATGTATAGCGAATTAAACAACTGCATATAGTGTCTTCTGAAAACTTTCTCCTAAGGCCTTTTAAAATTGTGGCTAAAGTATTTAAATTATAATCATGCACTAAGAAACAAATAGTTTTTATTCTTTTACATATTTCTCCATGTGATGTTAATGTTGTTTGTATTAGTGTCGGTGTTTCAGGTCAATATAACTTTCACTAGACCTACAACTACAAACACCACACCCTTCCCAGTGTGTTTGTGAATTTTTAGTTAACACCACAGCCTTCCTAGTGTATCTGTGAATATTTAGCTAACACTACACCCTTGCTAGTGTGTCCGTGAATATTTAGCTAACACTACACCCTTGCTAGTGTGTCCGTGAATATTTAGCTGACACCACATCCTTGCTAGTGTGTCCGTGAATATTTAGTTATGTTGCTATAAATGGCTCCTAATGCTACACTTTCTTTGTATGGTGAGCTTTCTGGTGCTGTTGGCACCTAAGCAACCTTACTTTCTGTTTTCCTGTTGCATACAGCGTGCAGAGTACTCCACCTGGGCTTTCCCCGAAGTTTCATTTGGTAAACAGAACATGATTTGAAAGATGTTTTTGTTTTATGTTGCTCAAACCAAGCTTTGCTTTGAATCAAGACAAATGATGAAAACGTAGTCCAGCCTTCTCCCCAGCAGAATGCAATTACCTCTAAGGCCTATAGTAAAAAGACAAAGTAATTGAGAACACTTGTATTTGTTTCCAGTTAGCAAAGATTCTTATTAAGAAATGTCCGTTTTTTAAAATACAGCAAGGCATGTTTACACTTAGGGAATGAGAACGTAGGAGTTCCGAAAAGCTAGTGTTCCGGTTACCTTCTTATGCTGCTGTGCTGGCATGAGGTCATAATGAGGGACCATAAGCAAACAGTAGATGATTCACGTCAGATGCTTCTCCAGTGTTAGTGGGGAAAAGCAGCTGATGTATGGGATATTGAAGGCAGATTAAGTTGTTAATGTATATTAGTATATTCTTAATTTCCTTTTAATTGAAAAAGACATATTGACTTTAATTAGAACCATTTCACAGGAACTGTCAATTAGCACATGTCAAACTAGTTAATTCAGAACAGAATTCTTTTAATTAGGGTCTGCTTTCCTTTAACTATGGGGCCAATGAAATCAGCCTTTCCTTATCTAGATTTTAAATGTCTCTGAGACATATAATACAAATGTAGACTCTTATCTATTATTAGAAGCCCATATGGATAACATTAAAATGATGATGCTGGCATTGTTCATGCTGCACAAATCAGAGTCCCTTTATGACTGTCGGAAAAAAATGGCTTTGAACAAAGACCACTTTAAATACCAGATTCATCCTACTTTAAAGAGACTACAAAATTTATGACATTCATATTCACATTTAAAGTATTATTTAATACGTCTGCTCAAATAAATGGGCCTATTCAAACGTTTTGTGTGTTCTATCAGTCGAAGACACATAAAGCATTGTCAAACCACTCAGCAACATTTTTCCCTTAAATGAACTGTAATCAAAAAGGGAAAACAGGCTGTATGATTTTTTTGGCATAACATAAAAATAGCACTGTTAACTTTCATTGCATTCAAAGATTTAATATCAATAGTTGGTACGGTGGCTACACCACTAGTGCTGAGCTAATGCGGTCCTTAGTGCTCAAACGGTGTAAAACATGAAGCGTGCCTGAATGCAGTGATGTGGAATTCCAGCATCTTAGTTATAGTTGGCAGGAGGTACATGCACTGGCTTGGGGGGTCTGGGTGGGTGATGTTCACCTACAAATAAGAATGCTCAAGATTTATAGAGGAGAATTAGTGATATGGAAAAGGAAATTCTATGTGAAATACAGCTTCATTATGTGAGGTTTAGCAAGTGTTTTATCAAGTCACAATGAGTGGAGATTACAGAGACTAATAAAAAGAATATTTAATAAGCTAAACTCTGAATTCTAGAGAGAATTATCCAGCAAGACACTTGCTCATCCTGTATTAGAGCATTTAACTTAATGCTGGCAATAGCCTTTCTTTCTGAAAGATGTTTCGTTGTTTTTCTTTCAGTGGCTGCTCTTCTATTTAATTAAATGAGAGTTACCCAATTTGGTTTAGCACAGGCAAAACAGTAAAACCCTGAAACAAGCAATTGGAAAAGTACCCCAAATACCCTTCATCTGCTTCTGGGGTTGACCCCCTCTTCTCAACTGTTTCTGGGTATCTTCGCTTTATGCTGTGCAGTTGAGAGGCACAATCTGATGTCACAGCACACTCCTTTCTTAGCTTTTCAAGGTCTATGGCTTTTACTTCTTTGTTGGTGTCTTGTAATTCCTTGAGCCATTTTGTGTGTTGTTGTGTGTGAACATTATTTGTGTGAGTGTGTAAAAAATTTTATTGTCTTTCCTCAATACTTTGTATATATTATCTTACAACAAATTTTATTTTCTCTCTTTGAGAATTTTGATAAGGGAAGATTAATATGCATCCCCCTAAAATTTGTAGAGGTGTGCATGGCCAGCATTTTCAAATGGGATTTCTTTGCTGCTGACTAGTCCTTGTGTGTCCTAAAATTTATAGGCTGAACCTGAACCCCAAATGTGTTGGTATTTAGCCTTTAGGATGTGGTTAGGTCATGAGGCTGGGCCCCACATGCATGAAACTAGAGACCTTATAGAGAGACCCAGTGGTTCTCAACTTTCTTAATGCTGTGGCCCTTTAATACAGTTCCTCACGCTGTGGTGATCTCCCAACCACAAAATTATTTTCATTGATACTTCATAAGTGTAATTTTGGGACTTTTATGAATCATAATGTAAATATTTGTGTTTACTGATGTTCTCAGGTGACCTCTGAGAAAGGGTTGTTTGATCCCAGGAGTTTGTGACCCCCATATTGAGAACCACTGCTCTAGAGAGCTGCTATTCCCTTCTGACATTTGAAGACACCTAAGAAGATGATATCTAGAAAACAGCAGGCTTTCCCTGGATGCTGAACTTTCTGGAGTCTCAATGTAAGCCTTTCTAGGCTCCAGAATGGTGAGGAGTTAAGGGGCTTGGCTGCACGGGACTCCCTTGGGGGGCTCAAGATGGAGCTAGCAAATACTGTCAGGAGGCTATGTCCCCATAGAAATAGGAGTTTAAGTTTAAATGACTATATCCGGTTATGCAGGACATTGATGGCACTCACGTAATGGGTTATGTAATTGCCTCATTGCATGTTATTTACCTCAACTCTTAGCTGTCCGGAACGATAACCAGGACTGGTGTCTGCTCTGTCACCCTCACTTTGTAACCTGTAGCTACCATGCATGAGTGCATCTCCATCCATGTTGGCCAGGCTGGTGTCCAGATTGGCAATGCCTGCTGGGAACTTTACTGCCTGGAACATGGCATCCAGCCTGATGGCCAGATGCCAAGTGACAAGACCAATGGGGGAGGAGATGTCTCTTTTAACACCTTCTTCAGTGAGACAGGCGCTGGCAAGCACGTGCCCCGGGCAGTGTTCGTAGACCTGGAACCCACGGTTATTGATGAAGTTTGCACTGGTACCTACTGCCAGCTCTTCCACCCTAAACAGCTCATCACAGGCAATGAAGATGCTGCCAATAACTATGCCTGTGGCCACTACACCATTGGTAAGGAGATCATTGACCTTGTCTTGGACAGAATTCGCAGACTGGCTGACCAGTGCACAAGTCTTCAAGGCTTCTTGGTTTTCCACAGCTTTGGCTGGAGGACTGGCTCTGGGTTCATCTCCCTGCTGATGGAGAGGCTCTCTATTGATTACAGAAAGAAGTCCAAGCTGGAGTTCTTCATTTACCCAGCCCCCCAGATTTCCACCGCTCTGGTTGAGCTCTACAATTTCATCCTCACCACCCATACCACCCTGGAGCACTCTGATTGTGCCTTCATGGTAGACAATAAGGCCATATATGGCATCTGTCATAGAAACCTTGATAATGAGTGCCCCACCTATACTAACCTTAACTGCCTTATTAGGCAGATTGTGTCATCCATCACTGCTTCCCTCAGATTTGATGGAGCCCTGAATGTTGACCTGACCAGACCAACCTGGTGCCCTACCCTCGCATCCACTTCCTTCTGGCCACATATGCTCCTGTCATCTCTGCTGAGAAAGCCTACCATTAGCAACTTTCTGTAGCAGAGATCACCAATGCCTGCTTTGTCTGGCTTCAAATTTGTGAGATCCACCAGTTTTTGCCCCGAGTGCTGGGATTAAAGGCATGCACTACCACCACCCGGCTCTTTTTCTTTCTTTTTTTTTTTTTCTTTCAAGACAAGGTTCCTTTTTAGCTTTGGAGCCTGTCCTGGAACTAGCTCTTGTAGACCAGGCTGGCCTCGAACTCACAGAGATCTGCCTGCCTCTGCCTCACAAGTGCTCGGATTAAAGGTGTGCGCCACCACCAGTATTCCCAGGCAGTCTCACTCTGGAGAGACAGGTGGCTCAGCGGTTAAGAGCACTGATTGCTCTTCCAGAGGTCCTGAGTTCAATTCTCAGCAACCACATGGTGACTCACAACCATCTACAATGAAATTTGGTTACCATGTGGTTGCTGGGAATTGAACTCCGGACCTCTGGGAGAGCAGTCAGTGCTCTGAGCCATCTCTCTAGCCCCCCTTCTCTTGCTTCTGGCTCCCGCTTCCGGTTGCTAGACTCTGTTCCTGTTTGCACAGAGGACTGTTATAATAATCCTTTATTATTCATAATTCTGAACTGGTGTGGGATTATTTTGTGACTTCTATCATCAAGGAGTAAATATCTGTGGCCTCAAGTTTCACCAGCCTAAATAGGACTGGAGAGCGCGCGCGCGGAAAGGGTTTTGCCTCCAAGTCTCATAACTTGAACTCTGGAACATATGTGGTGGCGAGAACTGACCCCACAGTTGTTCTCTGGCCTGAACACATGTCTCAGTCCATGGTCCTATAGCAGCCCGGATCTGGGTCGATGTTCCTGGCTCCGGTTGCCACTGAGAGCAGTAAGGTTGCCCCTGGTCAGGTCAGCCACCTGGCTTCATGTTGGTGTCTGAGGACCCTGCTGCAGCCAGGGCCTTATAGATCGGAGTGGTCTGTGGTACTTCCATTGCCATGGTGATGTCCTGGCCAGAGCTGCAGCCGAGGGCCATGTCTGGGTTCGTGGTCCAGCTGCAGCCAGGGTCTGTGTTGATGTCCAAAGCTCCTGTTACCATTGAAGGCCATGTGGACGCTTGAGCTCTGGGGCCATATTAGCATATTTGAGGACCATGCTGCCACAGGGGCCAGGGAAATCTGAGTTGTAGTGTGAAGCGGCGGGGCTGTGTCCCGCCACCCACTACCCGGCTAGCTTTACCCCCGGAAATAATTACACGGAAACTGTATTCTTTTAAAACACTGCCTGGCCCATAGTTTCAGCCTCTTATTGGCTAATACTCATATCTTGCTTTAACCCATATTTAGTAATTTATATAGCACCACGAGGTGTGGCTTACCAGGAGAGATCTTAACCTGCGTCCATCTCGGAGAGGAGCAGCATGGAGACTCACCACGCGACTGCCTGAAGCGTCTCTCTCACTCTACTTCCTTGTTCCCACAATTCTGTTCTGTCTACTCCACCTACCTAATTTTCTCTTAAAGGGCCACGGCAGTTTTCTTTATTAATAATGAAAGTAACACATAAACACTCCTCCATCATTTCCCCTTTTTCTGTTTAAACAAAAAAGAAAGGCTTCAACTTTAACATAGCAAAATTACATATAACAAAACAGTTATCAAGCAAGTATTACAGTTACAATATTTAAATCTATTTTATCTTTTATCATAACTAAGGAAAGCTGTAACTATCTATTTATTCTTCAACTCCATCAAAGACTCCAGAAGGATATAATGCTACCTAAGTAAATAAGAAATAAGTAACTTATAAAACTCTAGAAATGACAGAGACAACTCGCTGCCTGGACAGTCACCCAAAGTTCCTCTGTACCGTTGGGGCATCCATCTTCGGCCTTCAGGCCCATAGTGTCCAGCAGACATTTCCATGAAGCAGGAAATTTCAAAGACAGTTCAGTCACTTTCTGCTGTGTCCTGCAGAATGTCTCGAAGACTCTTTCATGAATCAGGAACCCCGAAAGACCATCTCACCTTTAGGCAAGTTCAGCAGTCCTCTCTCTGCGGGTTCTTTGTGTCCAGTCTATGCAACAGTCCAGGCAAGAGCAGTTTCTTGCCCAAATGGCTAACAAACTCCATAAGTAGCCTCTTCGATGCCCATCTTCCTCTTGAAGTAGATTGGTGCTGCCAGGAGCAGACGTGTCTCATTGTCATGAAAAACCCTAAGTTATTAAAACATTAAATGCCATATTCTGCAGTCTTTGAAAGATATGAAGAATGTCTATCTAACTGAAATATATCTCTACATATCTAGAAAATCTAATAACATGACTACAAGCTTAACTATTATCAATGATTATCCATTAACAACCTATATTTCCTAATTATACATTACAGTTTTTAAAATGAACTACAATCACAATAGCTTAATCAAGATCAGAAATACATATACATATAACAAAATTGACCTTAAAATCTATACCAATGCAAATTCATATCTATATCATCTCCCCCTTTAAATGTAAAAGAACATTTATAAGCAATATTTGGGAAAATGGGCGCAGTTTTTTCTCTCCAAACTGCTTCCTGCTGAATGGGGGCGCTGTTATTTAGGTCTTTCATGGTGTAACCTGTGTGCTAGGTTCCTCTCAGTTGGCAGTTGAGTGAAGTAATTTTTTGAAGATGTTCACAGCAACCTTTCAGGAGGGCGTGGTCTATCATACCATATTGGGATAGAAGCAATCCACAGAGTCTCGTCCTCTGTGAAAACAAAAGAAGAAACTCTTTTCCAAAGCATCATGTTCTTAGATCCAAATCCTGAAGTCATACCATTAAAATGTCCATTCTGGTCTAGACTGGCAGCCCATATAATGAAATGTCTCTCTGTACTTAGCTCCTTTACAGTCAAAAAAATCAAAGAAAACACAACAAAATACATAATCCAGACTCTCTGTGAATTTTCCATTTTTATGCGGCTTATTTTCATTCTATCACTTTACTTTATTCTGTCTCTTTAAAGACTTTAGCCTTTTTTTAGGCATTAACTTTATTTTTTATATTTTCTTCTCTCTCTCTCAAGCCTACATACATTCATCCAACACTGTGACTCATTTAAAAGTCTTTTATGTCTGAATCTGTCCTATTGTGAATCTGTAATTTTTTACTATCCAGGAGCATTTCTTAAAAGGTTAACCACTTCTTAAAATAATACGGTACTGCCTGTTTACAGCCAAGTCTAAACCTTAACTGCGCTGTTATTATGGTAATTGCGATAGACCGGTCTGAGCTCAGCACAATTCAGCATGGCGGAGCAGAGCCAAAGCCGCTCCTGCCTCAGTCATTTGGTGCCCCTGAGCCGCACACAGTTCCACGCACACAGCAGTCGACATTGGAGCCGCACTCAGCAGTTTAATTCTGAGACTGAGCGTGCAGCACAGAAACTCTTTTTATCCAAGTTACAGCCAAATCTGACAGGCAGAGCACCGCGCAGTCTAAAAACATCTCTATGGCGGCAGGAATCCGCCATGCTCTCCCGCTCGCCTAAGCCTGATTCCGCCATCTGCCCAGGTGCAGGCAGGGATCTCTGAGCCTTTGGACCGGTCTCAGTGCACTCTCCTTCCGATCCCACACGGGAACACAAATATCCAGTCCTATAAAAGCCAATGAGGTTTTTACGTGGATTTGGTCACCACGTTGGAGCGCCAAACTGTAGTGTGAAGCGGCGGGGCTGCGTCCCGCCACCCGCCGCCGGCTAGCTTTACACCCGAAATAATTACACGGAAACTGAGTTTGTTAGCCATTTGGGCAAGGAACTGCTCTTGCCTGGACTGTTGCATAAACTGGACACAGGAACCCACAGAAAGAGGACTGCTGAACTTGCCTAAAGGTGAGATGGCCTTTTGGGGTTCCTGATTCATGAAAGAGTCTGCGAGACGTTCTGCAGGACACAGCAGAAAGTGACTGAACTGTCTTTGGAATTTCCTGCTTCATGAAAAAGTCTGCTGGACACTATGGGCCTGAAGGCTGAAGATGGATGCCTCAACGGTACAGAGGAACTTTGGGTGACTGTCCAGGCAGCGAGTTGTCTCTGTCATTTCTAGAGTTTTATAAGTTACTTATTTCTTATTTACTTAGGTAGCATTATATCCTTCTGGAGTCTTTGATGGAGTTGAAGAATAAATAGATAGTTATAGCTTTCCTTAGTTATGATAAAAGATAAAATAGATTTAAATATTGTAACTGTAATACTTGCTTGATAACTGTTTTGTTATATGTAATTTTGCTATGTTAAAGTTGAAGCCTTTCTTTTTTGTTTAAACAGAAAAAGGGGAAATGATGGAGGAGAGTTATCTGTCTATGTTTCTTTCATTGGTTAATTAATAAAGAAAACTGCCTTGGCCCTTTAAGAACAGAAAATTAGGTAGGTGGAGTAGACAGAACAGAATTGTGGGAACAAGGAAGTAGAGTTAGGGAGAGACGCTTCAGGCAGTCGCCATAGGAGTCTCCATGCTGCTCCCCTCCAAGATGGACGCAGGTTAAGATCTCTCCTGGTAAGCCACAACTCGTGGTGCTTCCCAGATTACTAAATACGGGTTAAAGGAAGATGTGAGAATTAACTAATAAGAGGCTGAAACTATGGGCCAGGCAGTGTTTTAAAAGAATACAGTTTCCGTGTAATTATTTCGGGTGTAAAGCTAGCCGGCGGCGGGTGGCGGGACGCAGCCCCGCCGCTTCACACTACACTGAGTGGCCTGCATTGTCACCTGGAGTGATGGTGAGGACCTGGATGCTGCTGAGGACCATGTCTGCAGTAGGGGTCTGTGCTGAAGTCCAAATTGTGTGTTTCCACAAAAGGTCACTCAGATACCTAGGGTCGGAGTCACAACCCATAGCGTTTTTGGTGTCTGGAGCTTGCCACCACCAGAACCATCATGATCTGAGTGGCCTGTGCTTTCTCTTGGAGCCAAGATATTGTCTGGGCCCAAACTTTAGCTGAGGGCCAGGTCTGGGTCCATGGTCCCGCTAAAGCTGGGGTCTCTGTTGATGTCTGTGGCCCATGACACCTCAGGAGGACGTAGGAAACGTGTGATGAAATCAGAAGGCCATGCTGAGCTGACCCAGCTCTCACTGGATACTGCGGTAAGAGAGCTGGCCCCTACCTACCCTCACAGGGGAGTTGTCCTCCCCGCACTTAAGAGAGATGGCCCCACCCCTTGCCATGTAGGGGAGTTGGCTCCTCCCCCTCACGTGAGAGGGTGGCCCCAATGGCTTGGATTGACCAGCTCAGCCATCACCCAGGCTCACAACTGGGCTTTGGGTTGGTCCACCCTAACATCTACCTCATGTAGGACCTGCTGGAGCTCATGAAGGAACTGTTCCTGTGGTAAGAATCTTCATGACTTGGGGCAGTCACAAGATATCTGAGAAGATTTTGGGTGAGGATCCAGTGATGGTGGTGTACCAGAAACGAGAGGTCTTAACCAGACCATTGAACAAAGGGTATATAGGGTAACACAGCACAGATCCTATGGCACTAGGATGACTGAAGAGATGTTGGAGAGGCAAGAAAGATGGAGGAGTGACAAGGTTGCTTGCTTGCTTGTTTTGGTTTGTTTGATTTTAAAAAAATTAAAAATTTTCTATGGGGGTGCTGCAGGGGTGAGGGGAAGATATGGGTGACTCGGAGGTGAGCAGAATTAAGGTGCATAATGTGAAATTCCCAAAGAATCAATAAATTATGTGAAATAAAAATAAATAGTCTCTGCCTGGCGGTGGTGGCACACGCCTTTAATCCCTGCACCCGGGAGGCAGAGGCAGCCGGATCTCTGTGAGTTCGAGGCCAGCCTGGTCTACAAGAGCTAGTTCCAGGACAGGCTCCAAAGCTACAGAGAAACCCTGTCTCAAAATAACAACAACAACAACAACAACAAAAAGTCTCAGGCAATACTAAGCTAATTTATATATGTTTGTTTATATATATACATATATATTAAATATATATTTGTTCACATGAATTCTATGATTTGTAATTGTATAAAAATATATTGAGGATCCAGTTATAAGTTTCATAGATTAGTCTCATTTAAACTCGAAGATAACTGCTCCTCCACTCCCTCCTGGGAGTACAAGCAAAGGCATCGAAGTCAGTGTACCACAGAAAGACCACGTGTCTGTGCTTTTTTATGGCATCATACCACAACAGACAAGTTACAGAATCCACCTTTGTGACCATCAACAGATGAATGACTTGAAGAATGTAGTTATATATACATGATAGGGCTTTATTGAGGCAAAAAGCAAAATTGTGTCATTTTCTAGGAAATGGAAATGGATTAATGATCATCATATTAAACAAAATAATCCAAATCCAGAATGATAAATATCACAAATTCCTCTCATATGTGGAACCTGTGTTTTATGTATACAAGCACTATGTATATATGTACACATGTATGACATGAAGTAAGGAAAGGACTATTTAGGAGGAAGAACGGGATTCACTAGAGTAGAGACAGAAAAGTCATGTGGAATGAATATGACCATATTTTATAAAGTACTTGAATAAAATTGTCATTATGAAAGTCACCAATTTGTAAAATGAATACACAGTAATAAAATTCTTTAAAATAGTACTTCAATGGAGAAAATTTGAATATTCTGTTATCACTCCTAAAATATGAATGAGACATCAAATATTTGTAAACAAAAGCACTAGGTATTTTGGCATATTTTGTACATTATATGATAAAATTTTTTATTACATCTCTAAATATTATTTATATTGATGTAAAAGACTGAATAATATTTACTTATTATTTGTTTATTTAAGAAGAAGCTTTGGAATTAAAATTGAACATTTAGCCTACTCTGTCTTCCTTTGCTTTCTTTTCATGTAAGATGGATGGGTTAAATGCCAAGCCTTTTGATGTTTGGAAAGTTTTGCATTTTCAATTTTATCTGTCTATCTATCTATCTATCTATCTATCTATCTATCTATCTATCTATCTATCTATCTACCTACCTACCTACCTACCTACCTACCTACCTATCTATCTATCTATCTATCTATCTATCTATCTATCTATCTATCTATCTATCTATCTATCTATCTATCTGATTTGTGAGATCGGTTATCATGTAGCCCAGGCAAACCTTGAACTTATTGTGTAGCTCAAAGTGATCTTAACATCTTAATTCCTCTGCCCCCATCTCTTAAGTACTGAGATCACAAGTGTGCACTTTCATGGCTCAAAGATAATTCTTAAGTATGAAATCACTTGGCCAAAAACCAAGAATAACACTTACAGACAGCACTGTTCCCTGTAACTTATTGCCGTTACCCACAGTGAATCCAGCTGGGTTCTTTGTTATTGCTGCTGAGGTAGGCCATTGAGAAGTATCTCTGTCAAGATGTTTGAAGACAATGTTCCTAAGACAGCAGAATGTTTTCATGATGTAAACACTGATGGGAAAGGATTTGGCTATAAAGTTTCTACTTTTACAGACTTATTTCAAAACTCATTGCCAAGGTGGGGACTTCATACACCATCATAGAACTAGCCATCATCTCATTGATAGGGAGAAATCCTGGAGCAGTCCTGGCATCCTGTTGGTGGTAAATGTTGGACCAAGCAAAAATGGCTGCCAGGTTTTTCCTCTTCTTTGCTGAGGCCGAGTGAATGGACAGCATGCTTGTGCTCTTTGGGAAGGTGGAAAAATGGCATGAGCATTGTAGACATTCAGAAGTGTCTAGAGTGGCAAGGAGGCCTTCAGTGCTGACTGTGGGCAGTCCTGCCACACTTGACATGCATGGATCTTGACCACTACACCTTTCGTTCTATAGCTCAGGTGTGCTTCTTTCAAGTCTGTTCACAGTACCCTCCAACTTTTGTTTTCTGGTTGTATTCTTTGGGCTTCAGGTTTTCCTTAATGTATAAGTCCATTTTGATTATAAAGTTACATTTACAGTTATAAATAAAAACTAAACAAAATTTAAGCCAGACATGGTGACATACACCTCTAATACTAGCTTAATTTCAGGAGGCAGAGGCAGGAGGATCTCTGTGAGTCTGAGGCTAGCCTGGTCTACACAGCAAGTTTCAGGCCCAGACACAGTTACATAATGAGACCCTGTATCAACAAAACAAAACAACAAACAGGTAAACATTAAGAACAATAATAATTTGAATCCCATGTAGCCTTTCAGAAAAGTGCTAATCTATACTTCCACCATCCCAAAATGTGACTATGAGTCTAAACACTACATTTGAAATATGTAGTTAGTTTAGTGGTAAGTCAATATATTAGTATTCATGTTTTTTGTTAATTAATGCTTATCTAATTAATTCATTTTGGTTTTAACTAGGAAAAGGTCAAATAACAATTCTTGTGACCTATGTAATCTTAATTGGGAGTTTTAAAAAGATTGCATCCAATTCTTTTAAGACTTGGTTTCTCTGTATAGCCCTGGTTATCTCTGAACTCACTTTGTACACCAGACTGGCCTCGAAAACACAGAGATCTGTCTGCCTCTGTTTCCCGAGTGTTGGGATTAAAGGCACACACCACTAATGCTGGCATATACCACACTTGATTGCATTTAATTTTAAAGTAATATTTAAAGTAATATTTGGTGTAATTTGTAACTAGTGTGCTAAGTTTACATAGCTACATGTTGCTTTTTGAATGTGTTATAGGTCTTTCAGGGGATAATTTCTATAGCAATTTGAAGAGAAGATGAGTTTCCTCTAATATGCAAGCAAAGTGTTTGCGTTATTGGCAGTGTACTTTCTAGAGAAACTTAAGTGTATAAATCAGCTCATTTTATTTTGTAGTAAATTAGAAATAAGCAAATTATGCCAATATGATAGCATGCAGTGAGGGAAATGCTCCACTGTTTTTCTATTAATCCCCAAAATAACTTGTGTGCTTTTTATCTATACAAGTAATATCATATGCAAACACAGTTGCAGGAATAATACACAAAAGGGATAAACACACTATGGTTTTAGAATCTTAATAAATTATGTTTTAAAGGTGATTGAAATCTATAGGAAATATGAGTGGAGATTTCAATAGAGATGACATATCTATGCATGTTTCTGAGGGATATCTACATATTTTATTCTTGGTTAGCTCAATTTAGTACATCTGGTAGCCTAAAGAACAGAGAACTGAGTCTTTGGTCATGGGTCACAGAAAAGTATAGATTTATTTGGCAACTTTTCAAGCCTCTGTCTAGGCATATTAGCATCCAGCTTTGCTTTCATTGTAGATAGCAAAGCTATGATACTTTCAATGCATCATAAAGAGCACGTGAAAGGAAAAAGAGAAACAATTATTTGAGATTTTCATTGTCTTCTGTATTGCTTGGTGCCCTCCACACTTACTGTATTATGTCAGTAACTATGCCGCCTTTATCATGTTAACACCAAATTAGTAAATATTAAAAGCAAAACAGGTTGCTAGCACCATTTTATTGTGCTGAGCTATGTATGTGATATTTGCCCACCTTCAGATTACAATTCCATAGCATTAGTATGCCCACAGTGCCACGCAGCTCACCACCAGTTACCTCTAGGAATCGTCAACACTCCTCAGCAGAAACTCTGTTCCCAGTCCAGAAATGCTGGTCCTGCTTTCTGTCCTGTGGATTTGACTCCTCCAAGTCTCATGTGTAGAGTCATGGAATAGTTTTCCTCTGCAACTGTCTTATTTCACTCAGAGGATTAGTGATTTCAAGTATGCATTTTACAGTATGTATCAGAATTTTCTTCCTTTTGGTGATCCATATTTTGTTGTATTGTATATTTGGTACATTTATCAATTCATCTTTTGGAGGACATTTAGCTTGACTATGAATCTATGTTATTATGAAAAATACTGCATGAATACTGTTGCATAAATATCTGGCTTGCCTGGAACTCACCATGTAGACCAGGCTGGTTTTGAACTTGTAATCCTACCTCAGTTTCTACTTTAGACTCCCAAGTACGGAGATAAAGTAGTGCACTATGACACGTGTCATGAGTTTATAGAAATGTGAAATAGTTTTCTGCTATTACTATTTGTTTTCTAAATGTTTGTTCTGAAAATACTATTCATGGTTACCAGTGATTTTAGAATGGTAATAATTTAGAGAGACCAAATTGGCCAATTTTGGTAACTATTGGCAAATATGTTATAGTATTAATAGATGCAAATATAAACAATTTTGGCACCGTAGACTTGCTAGATTTCTATAAATTTATGTTAGTGAGCACACAGCTTTGGTAAAGGTTGAGGCGAGACATATTGTTATCGTTTTGCACTGATGCCAGCACTCATCAGTTCTTTGAACCACTAGTGTTTGCTGTACAAGCAACAGTAGAATTGGACTTAGAAAGCAGAAATACTATAAAATATACAGAAGATTAATGCTTTAGACCCACTTTCAAGTTCATGTATTTGACATATATCTTTTGAGAATTAACCTTGTGCAAACTATTGCACTAACTGCTGTAGAAGACGCATAATGTACAACTTAAACATTCAGATTTTCCCTACACTGAGATTCTGCAGTACTATGATTGTTCATTGAGATCCATTTTTTTCTGTAAATGGGCTTTCCATATACAGAGTATTATTTACTCTGTGAAATAATTTAAGGATTGCCAAAAATGAGTTATCCACAAATATTTGTACTAGTGAGCCAACACATCCTCCTTAATTCCTTTGAGTTAAAGAGCTATCCATTAGGGCTAGAGAGTGCTCTTCCAGAGGACCCAGGTTTAATTTCTAGCACACACATGCCAGCTCAAAGTCTTCTATGACACCAGCTTCAGACACCCTCTTCTGTTATCCATGAGCTCCAGGTATGCATGTGGTGTATCCATGAGCTCCAGGTATGCATGTGGATATACATAGGCAAAACACCCATGAACGTAAAAAGCCATCTATTGATTAGCCAGCATATACATATACATATACCGGTATATATATAACGGCACACACACACACACACACACACGCACGCACGCACGCACACACACACACACACACACACACACACTATATTGAATATTAATTTCAACAGAACAGTTATTTGAGATGAGGAAATTGACAGACTAGAATATAGGACACACAATGCTTTCTTAGCAAGCGGATGTAACTTGGACACAAGTCAATTATATGGCACTCTAATCTGATAAGAAAAATCCCAAGGGAGATGAACACAGACATAGAATGCTCCCTAGGAACCTATGGGAAATGTATGAGGGATGAGATGTCCAAAAAAATGATGAAGTACCTTGAAAAAGTGACATGTGGGTGGCACAGTTGAGCTACTTTCTTCTTTGGGTCAGACTTAGTTATGAACCTGGATGTAACAATGGGAGAAGTCACTGAATTATATATTCTGAGTTACCCAAATGGTGATTATGCATGAAATTTACCTTATTGTGTTCAGCAGTTTTGATTTTTAATTAACAAAATTAGCTCACATTGCTTTTGTTTTGTATTTACATATGTGACTGAAACTAATTTAAACACAGTTGTTAAAACAGTGCAGTGCATTTAATAAAGATAAACCCCACTTTGTATATTATAAATCATATTGTAGCTGAATAAGCCTTAATAATGTAAAAGTATGCTTACTCTCTTTAACATTTTTATTATATTTTTTTGTCGATTGAATAATTGATTGATTGTGTGTGTGTGTGTGTGTGTGTGTGTGTGTGTGTGTGTGTGTGTATGTGCATAATGTCATAAAGACACCTTCCAAGCAAGGAAGAAAGGAAAAGGAAGCAAATAAAACGCAAAGCCCTTATTCTTCCCATTGAAGGAGATGAAAAGAAATGGTATCATGATTCCTGGTTCAGGCCTCACCCTGAATGCTTGCTAGTGTTGCTGCTGCTGGTATTCTCGTTGGTGTTTTATCTATTCTTCTTATTTATTTTCACCCCCAGTTTGTCTAGGTTCAGAGGACTTCCATGACTCTCACTGGTGCTTTTCTTCCTCATTCCATGGGCAATAGGATTCCCTTGAATAACCAAATCCTCCCTGCGAGTTAATATAACAGAATATGTACTTGACATGGCCTTATAGAGTGCACGGTTTGGGCTGCAGAGAGGGTATGTTTCCTGAACTCTACTGTACAGCAGATAAAGAAATACACATTTGGTTTGTTGTGAAAAAGTGGATTAAGAGGATAGAGAATAAGAGATTATGCTATTTAAACAGATATATGAACAAAGTGAAGGAATAAGACATGAGCTTTCAGGCAATGTATACCTGGCAGTAAGATTAACCAATCACAAAGATTTATGTTTGGTTTATTCAGGGCTCAGCAAGAAGCTTAATGTGGGAAAGTGGCAGGAAATGCGGCTAAGAATTAGAGGTAGATCAAGAAAGGGTTGATAAGCCACACTAAAGTCCTGGGATCTTGTTGGAAGTGTGATACGGCAAGTCACCAGTGTTAGTAGCTGAGAGCCGGGATGTAAGGCCGTCTCGTTTCACTCGAGGAGCATTTTCCCAGATTAAAGCAAAGCTGTGAGGAATTAGGTGAGTGCTTAGGCACTCGCACCATCGCATTTATTTACATACCATTGTAGTCAGGAAGAGGGCAGCTGCTCAGGGGCAGCTTATGCTAGATGACACTTCTGAAAGTCTGTTCTAAGCCTGGAGGAGAACTACAGAACCACGACCAATCACACACACACACACACACGCACACGCACACGCACACGCACACGCACACACACCCTTTTTGTGACTCTTTACTTTTTGTTAGTGTGTAAGAAACATAAACCCTGTGATTTTGGTAGTATTTCTGTTGTATTCATTTACATGACTATGTAATGAATAAATTTTTGCTGTCTGATATTGCCAGTTATTTTGACTTGTAGTTTATAATTTGCACATGAGTTTGGGAGACGAGTCAATGTATGTGATGGTTATCTGAGAAGACTGCTGCAGAGGTCATCTTAAGAACCATGCTCCGTTGTTTACTGAGGAGCTAAAACTCAAAGTTTTATGATCAGGTAGCTTATATATAGTCAATATTATACAATCTAAATTAACTTAGCAAAATTTATCTAAAACAAATAAAACCAAGTCCCTTGTTTTTTGATAATGTCCTCATGTTGAAGAATGAATAGCCAATTGACTCTATATCCTCTGATGTTCAAGGAAAGCACTTTTCTTTTTCTTTTTCTTTTTCTTTTTCTTTTTGTACACATATTTTACTTTGAAAATCCCTGTTCTGCCCAGATGGCTGGAATTTGAATATCACTTTGGGGTCTGACATTTCCCTGGAGCTCTGCTAATTCTTGGGTGGGTGATGGGTCCTCCTGGCTCTGTGTTTCCGTGGTTGTAGCACCCAGAGCCTTTTGTTTGTACAGTTAGTTGTTAGCACCAATTGCTACTGTCTTTTTTATTCCACCCACAAGTTTGACTGGTAAAGCAACTCATTCTCCAGATTTCATGCTGTTAATTATATTGAAGTTTTCCTGAAGCTTAAAATTATGATGGATTCTGGAGACTTCGTCCAGGTTTTCCGGCAGCCCTATGGGATGTGGGAAACTCTATGAGGTTAGTATCTTATTTGATTACCACACAGTTCTATTGTGTCTTTCTGCCTTCCTATATCTATACATAGGAAATTGGTCTTAAATTACTTCAATTTCTACTGAAAACCAGTTATTGTGATACCTTCCTTATTTGTTATTTGGGGGGTAGTTTGTGTCTCTGTATGCATTTTAAGACTTTTTTGGGGTTTGTGAAGAATGCTATTAGAGTTGTCCTATACAAATTATTTCATTTTTTTCTTCTGCAGTTTTTAAAGGGAAAATGATGTGGGTTAGAACAGATAGCTGCATGTAAAAGAATGAAAATAGATTTATCAACTTGCACAAAACTCAGTTCCAAATGTATCAAGAACCTCGACATAAGGCAGATACCTTGAATATTATACAAGCAAAAATGTGGATTAGGCTTTAATATGGAAATGGACTTTCTGAACAGACACCAGTAGCACAGGCATTAAGATAAACAATTAAAAAATGGGACCTCATGAGGATTTAAAGTGTCTGTACAGCAAAGGATGTCATTTGATTAATGAGGAAGCTATAGGAAAGGAAAATATCTTTACAGATTATACACCCGATAGAGGATTAGTATTTAGAACCTGAAAAAACCCTACCATATTGTGATCATTAATAAGTAAATAACTTAGTTAAAATGGGATATAGGATCAAATGGAATTATCAAAAGAAGAAGCACAAATGGCTGAGAGACATTAAGAATGTTGAATGTCTGTGGCTTTCAGGGAAATCAAACTCAAACTACTACGCAAAGAACTCCAGGCACTAAGATTGTAGAATGGGAGAAATAATCTTCCCCTGGGAAGAGCTCAGATATTGGTTAATATAAAACAGTCAGCCAGGAAAACATACATACACGTAGCAATATACAGATTAGCAGGTTATATTTATATATTTAAGACTATGCATATATATGTATATGCATGTAACAATCATGAAAAAAGAAGCCATGAATTTGAAAAAAAAGGAAAGAGAGGAATGTGAGAGAATTTTTAGAGAGAAAAAGGAAGTGTGTATTATAGTCTCAAAAATTAAAAGATATAAAGATAAAAGAAAAATAAGCCAAACGAAACCCTCACCACCTTGAGATTTCATCTTATTCCAGTCAGAGTGGCTGCACATGCTGGCAAAAGTGGGGGAAGGGGAAAACTACTTATTGCAGATGGGAGGGCAAACGGTACAGTCACTATGGGAAACAGTGTGAAGGTTCCTTGAAAGGCTGCATGTTGATATGTGTCAGGATCCAGTTACACCACTCTTGGGCACATTACCACAGGACTCAAAATTCCGCCACAGAGATAGCTGTTCAGAGCTGTTTATTGCTGCTGTGTTCATGATAGCCAAACATTAGAAAGAACTTAGCTGTCCACTAACTGGTGAATGGATATTGAAAACATGTTACATTTATATAATAGAATATTATTCATATATTAAAAATGAAATTATGAAGGTTGCGAGTAAATGTATGGAAGTGGAATCAATAATCATGAGCAATGTAATCTAGACTCCCCCAAACATTCCAAATTTTCTCTTACATGTATGTTAACTTTTAAGGTGTTGATATGTGTGCTCAAATCTAAGTAATCACAAAGGTTAGATACAGAGGAAGGAACCAGTGTGGGGAAGAAGGGTAAGATAATACAGTGTTGCCAGGCAGTGGTGGTGCATGCCTTTAATCCCAGTACTCAGGCGGCAGAGGCAGGCAGATCTCTGCGAATTCGAGGACAACCTGGTCTAGAAGAGCTGGTTCCAGGACAGGCACCAAAGCTACGGAGAAACCATGTCTCGAAAAACAAACAAACAAAAAAGATAATTCAATGTTATAAAGAGATAAATGAGAAACTAGGCTAGGAAGACTAACTGGAGAGGAGACACGGGGGAGCAGGGTAAAGGAGGGAGTAAATCTGTTACTGTAGAAACTTTCCAAAGTACGTAGAGCAAATGAGTTTATGTGGAGTCATCATACACTGGTGGAGACAATGCCACAGCTAAGGAAAACCTCTAGTGACGGAAAGAGTTACATCTTGTTGAGCTCTTGACCAAAGAAGTCCCACAGACCTCACCCCCCCCCCCGCGGTGGTTTGAATAGTATCATATATTCGAATGCTTACTCGCCAGTAAGTGACATTAGGAGGTGTGGCCTTGTTAGAGGAGGTGTGTTGTTAGGGGTGGCCTTTGAGGTTTCAGGCCCAGTCTTTCCATCTTTCTCTCTAAAACTGCTCGCAAGCCCTCAGTTAAATGTGTTCCTTTTTAAGAGTTACCTTGGTTATGGTGTTATTGACAAGACTATTGGTTACTCTTCTCAACCTGATGGTAAGGTCCTATTCCTGAAGACACAACTCACTTAAGTTATTGAAAGCAGGGAAATAAAGCTGGTTATCAACTAGAAGTTTCCTCACTATTTTCTAATGTTCACAGTGCTGTAAGCTACTTTGCACAATACTGAAGGAGAAAAGTAATAATATCAACTACAAACCCTTCAAACTACAATAGTGACCTATGTACAAGATATACTGGTGCAATAGTAGCACAAGTGTTATGAGAGTAACCAACCACTTACAAAATGAGATATAAGGTCTACTCCATGAGATGGAATCTATACATGACACTTAGATGGCTAAAAACCTGGTATTAGGTAGTTATTGGGCCTAGGGGAAAAACTACTATCATTCTCGTGAAGGAACATAGCAAGAAAATGACTCCTAATGACATATTGTTATACCCATAGGTCAGTGCTTCACTAGAAAGAAGAGTGCTTCTTCTTGCAGTAGTTGGAAATTAACACAGAAACCCATAATTGGACAATGTTCAGAGAGTGACTTTGGAAAACTTTGATGACTGTCTTCATCAAACCTCTTCTTTCAAGGCCAGAGATCTATGCTGAAGAGGAAGTAGAAAATAATGTAAGAGCCAGAGGTGATGGATGACTCCAAGGAAACAGTGTCTTCCAGACAAAACAGGATGGACAGCATGGATGCACCAATGAGCTCAGAGATTGTGACAACACACGTAAGACCTGCACAGACCTGTACAAGTTTAAACCAGACAAAATCCCAGCACCGAGGAAGGCAAATGGGCATAAAGTTCCACCACTAACCAAGAAGCTATTTACAATTGATACGTACTGGGAAAGGGAAAGCTCAGTTTCTCTACGGAGCATCACTGGTTGGATCAGTCACACTACAGGTAGGCCCTGTGCCCAGGAGTACTTAGACAACACAAAATGGACCCCTTTTATTTTGCTGGGTGTTTTTTTTTTTTATTTTGGCATTTTTTGTTTTTGTTTGTTTTGATTTTCTTTTTCTTTTCTTTTTTTGGAAAGAGAAAGAAGAACATAAAGTTAGTTGGGTAAGGAGATGGGGAGGATCTGGGAAAAGTTGGGAGATGGGAAAATAAGATCAAAATATATTGTTTGAAAAAATTAAATAATTAAAATATAATTGCACAGTTCTTCTCTCCTTTCTCCAACTCCTTCCTCCTGCTCAAATTTATGGCCTTCTAAATTATTATTGTTTATATATATATGTGCACTGCTGAGTCTATATAGTGGTATTGCTTGTATGTATGATTTTAGGGTTGATTGCTTGGTATGGATAATAAATTAGGCAGACCCGCCTGGATAAGACTGATTCTCCTTTTCTCAGCAGTCGTTAGTTAGCTATAGCTTTTTGATTAGGGTTGGGGCCCCATAAAATTTCCACCTTCCATGCTAGTAAGTCTATTGTGTGTCATTATTTAAGTAGTCAAATTGTTGAGGTATCATGGGTATGAAGGATTTTCTGTTATTTCTTAGAGACACTGTATTGCAGAAGACTTCCCAGTTGTCTGATGTTACTGGATTAATTTTTTTACATTCAATGAGTTTATTCAACACTGAGATAAAGGAAATTGTCAGATGAACAGATGAACTAATAAACAAGAATCAACTACTCTGCTATTTTTTTTTTTTTTTTATTTTCGAGACAGGTTTTCGCTGTAGTTTTAGAGCCTTTCCTGGAACTAGCTCTTGTAGACCAGGCTGGCCTTGAATTTACAGAGATCTGCCTGCTTCCCCTCCAAGTGCTGGGATAAAAGTCATGTGCCACCACTGTCTGGCCTACTCTGCTATTTTAATGGAGTTTTGTGATTTTTTTTGTGTAAGCATTTAAATGATGTTTATTTCTACAGTTTCATAAATGTAAGAGGTCTTTCCAATTTCTAGTGTCTTCTTTACTTTCATTGTTCATTTCTTTACAGTTTTAAAAATTTATAGTTTTTACCTTTATGTTTACAATCCATTTCAAACTAATATTTCATTTTTTTACACACATGGGTATTTAGCTGTTGTAGCCATTTTGTTGAAGAGAACATTCTTTCCTTATTACACTGACTTTATGCATTTCTTAAGAGTCAGTTGATCATATGTGTGTTCATAGTTCCATTCTATACCACAAGTCTTATTTTAAAACAGCATAATTATACTGGGCATAATAACTACATCTTTTTTGTTTGATATTCCTGCTCTTATTGGAAGGGAAACAGAGGAGAAGTAGATCTTGGAGAGATAGGAGTTGGAAGGAGTGGAGGGAGGGGAACTTTGGTCTGACTCTATTGTATGAAATACGAATAAAAATAGATTACATAAAGTTGGTGGGGGAGTGGTGGTAGAGATGTGGGAAAAGGCAGAGGGAAGCAAGTGAAAGATAGATTTGATCAATATGCATTATATTTATATTTATGAAATCCTCAAACAATAAGTGAAAATTCCAAAGTGTTCTTCTGTTACATGCAGCAATATGAATGAATTTCAAAAAAGTATATTCTGATGAAAGAAAAAAACCAGCTAAAGATAAGAGCATCTTTGTAGATCTTCAGAACTTTCAGTCCACCAGCTTCCTGTCTGGTAATGTCTGCCCACAAACTCCAGTGGTATCGATTTCTTATCTCTTGAGCTCATTTGACTCTTGGGTTATTGTGTTCCCCATTCAATACTCCATAGTCTGACAAGTGCTTCCAGTTAATAAACTGTGGCAATTGAAGACTCAGTTTGTTCATTTTCATTCTTTCAGGAATCATAGTCTTATATTGCCCTTCATCTTGTTTCATGTATTTTATCCAGTTTTCTGGTACTTTTGATCAGGGAGCAATTTTCATTGCCAAACCTTCATAGTGGAAGTGAAAGTTCTTAAAAATTGTTTTAGGATATTTACTTATTTAATAATTTATTTAACTTCTGTTTTATATACTTTGGCTTCAAATCCCTGGAACTGGAGTTAAGACAGTTGTAAGCTGCCAGTGTAGGTGCTAGAAATTGAACCTGGGTTCATCTGGAAGAGCAGCTAGTGCTCTTAACCACTGAACCATCTCTCTAGCCTTTCAAGATATTTATTAATAATCATTAAGAGTAACTTCTTACATCTTTGTCTTTTGTTAACAATAATAATTTTAGTCAAATATTATATGCTACACCACAGTGTAAACAGCATATTTTTTAACAGAGGCTGTTTTCAATTTTCTTCATAATTAAAGAAATGGCAGCATTGTATAAACATTAGGTAATTCTAAATTAATTTTTCAAGGTCTTTAGACTGCATTATGTGATTTGGGGACACACTAGAATTATTATAAACATATCAATAAAAGTTTTCCTTCAGAAGGCTCAGTGAGAAGCAGCAAGACCTACTGCCCATAAGGATATTTATCAATGTTAAAATTATGCCTTGATTAAACTAATATTATTTAAATTACTTAATGTTTGCTCAACACACATGTTTACAGGAGTGATTCTGAAATATATTCAGTGGTAGATGTCAATTCAGAATTATATTGCATTGTAGTAATAATCAAGAAATGGCCATATATTTTACTTTAATTCACTAAAAAATGAGTAGATGACAATTTTCACCAAAATCTTTCCCTCTGAAAATGCTTGTGAACTAAATTTAGCCCTCTTAATATTGTTGCACATCTATCATCATCAAAACTAAGATTACTTTGTTTAAGTAGAGTTATTGGTAATTCTTTCTTACATGTACATTAAAAAACTTGAAAACATCTGGTCAATAGTCATATGTAAGTATCAGAGTCAAGAAGATGGTAATAAATTCATCACCTTAGTTGTCTGAAGCATGACAGAGAAGATTGTCAAAATTTAGAGTATTAATGTCCTACAGAAGGTTTGTTAAAAGAGTCCCATTGTCAAATAAGTTTGAGAAATTATTTCTTGAATATCTATTATCCACATAAAGGTACTGAGACATTTTAGAATAAAGAAGTCTGTTTAATTTTAACTCAATAATTTTCACTTATTTGTCAATGACACTTTCTACCCACATCTCTTAAAATGTTTAAGACAATAGTTTACACACAACAGCTTTGGAATTACCACCCAGATGATGGTGACGTATAGCATTTAGCTCTGTGAGGGGTGATATCTGGGGATACAGACTAAAAAGAATGCCAAAGAAAATGTAGTTGAGAATATGGAAGTGTTTTTGCCACATATAGATTCCACATGAACTGAATTAGTAATTTTCAGGTAGAAGATTTCAGAGTCAGCTTTCTTTTTTAAAAATTGAGAGTTTTCTGGTGATATATATGAAAGCAAACATTATAAAGCATATTGGACAATATGTAAATAAATTTTGCTGAACAAATGTTTGATGATAAAAGTCCAAATTAGTTAGAAACATATGGGATAAATTGCTTTTGAAATACTCTCTTTTAGCCGAGTGGTGGTGGCGCATGCCTTTAATGCCAGTACTCGGGCGGCAGAGGCAGGCGGATCTCTGTGAGTTCGAGGCCAACCTGGTCTACAAGAGCTAGTATCCAGGACTGGCTTCAAAGCTACAGAGAAACCTTCTCTTGAAAAACCAAAGGGGGGGGGGAAAGAAATACTCTCTTGTGTAAGATTTTAGAAATGACTTAAAATAAGTTTTGACCAGATGTGTTTCGGCTTTTACTAAGCTTAAATATTAAAAAGTTTAGGGTGTGCATGATGGTCACGAAGAGGTCATCTATTTCTAACCTAAAATCCCAGGAAAGAGAAAATGAGCATTGTGTGAGGAAGGTTTAAAGAACCCTAATGTGTTACAGAGTAACATCTTTGAAGTCATTGAAGTTTACCCACGCCTTTCTTAAGAGCCTATCAGAATTCCTGGAAATTTCAAGTTGCAACACTAACCTCTCAGAATTATGGATATGCAAATTTGTCTTTTATTCACATTTGGTGACAAGTACATAGGGCCACGTGTCATTGAAATGCTGTTTCCACTAGACAAGTCTCATTTTAAGTCTCTAATATTTGGTATTAGCACACAGTTCTATAATGTATTTACTTGTTTATTTAAAACAATAATCAGCAATGTCAGCAGGCCTCTGGAAACACAATTATCTTAGCTTGTGTTTACTCTGCTGTATTTAAAACATCAGAGTAAACATAATTCTGTAAAAATGCTTGGGCTTGCCTTTTTATACTATCTGAGGTTTATAATATAATTTTAAATAAAGTAATAACTAATATCAATTTTTTTACACTTGACTTGTTCTTAATTGTATTGTTCTATTGTTATCTCTAAAGTATACAAAAGGAGTAATATCAAATTTGATAAAGATGCTGAATCATGAATGATGGAGGAGAGTTATCTGTCTATGATACTTTCATTGGTTAATTAATAAAGAAAACTGCCTTGGCCCTTTAAGAGAACAGAAAATTAGGTAGGCGGAGTAGACAGAACAGAATGCCGGGTAGTAAGCAGAGTTGGGGAGACGCTTCAGGCATTCGCCATAGTGAGTCTCCATGCTTCTCCTCTCCGAGATGGATGCAGGTTAAGATCTCTCCTGGTAAGCCACACCTCGTGGTGCTACACAGATTACTAAATGTGGGTTAAAGGAAGATGTGAGAATTAGGCAATAAGAGGCTGAAACTATGGGCCAGGCAGTGTTTTAAAAGAATACAGTTTCCGTGTAATTATTTTGGGTAAAGCTAGCCGGGTGGCGGGACACAGCCCGCCCGCCGCTTCTTTCTACACATGAACATTTGGAACATATGGTTGGTGAATGGTTTGGTGTTGGCATTTTGTAGTATTGAAACATATTTTTCCAAGTAGGGTATTCCAATAAAGAAGAAGTAAATTTAGATGATCACATTGCAGATACAGCTAGCCTTTAGTACTTTAAGAAATGTTTGAATTATTAGCTGAGAGAAAAGGCTACACTTGTGAATGCAGACTGATTTATCTTAATGTTTAAGTATGTTTTGTGTTATGATACCTCCATGTTTGTATTATGATACTTCCAAAGACAGAGTATAATTAAATGTATAAAATATTTTTATTAATTCTGTGAGAATTTTATACAATGCGTTTTGATCATATTTTTTTCTTTTTTTTTTAATAAAAATTTCCTCCTCTTCCCCGCCTCCCATTTCCCTCCCCCTCCCTCTCCAGTCCGAAGAGCAGTAAGGGTTCCCTGCCCTGTGGGAAGTCCAAGGTCCTCCCCCCTCCATCCAGGTCTAGGAAGGTGAGCATCCAAACAGGCTAGGGCCCCCAAAGTCAGTACATGCAGTAGGATCAAAACCCAGTGCCATAGGGTACACTCATCCATTGCTGGTGGGAATGCAAACTTGTGCAACCACTTTGGAAAGCAGTGTGGCAGTTTCTCAGGAAATTCGGGATCAACCTACCCCAGGACCTAGAAATACCACTCTTGGGAATATACCCAAGAGATGCCCTATCATATTACAAAAGCATTTGTTCAACTATGTTCATAGCAGCATTATTTGTAATAACCAGAACCTGGAAACAACCTAGATGCCCTTCAATGGAAGAATGGATGAAGAAAGTGTGGAATATATACATGCTAGAATACTACTCAGCCGTAAAAAACAATGACATCTTGAATTTTGCATGCAAATGGATGGAAATAGAAAACACTATCCTGAGTGAGGCAACTCAGACCCAAAAAGATGAACATGGGATGTACTCCCTCATAATTGGTTTCTAACCATAAATAAAGGACATTGAGCCTATAATTCATGATCCTAGAGAAGCTAAATAAGAAGGTGAACCCAAAGAAATACATATAGTTATCCTCCTGGATATTGGAAGTAGACAAGATTGCCGGGCAAAAATTGGGAACTTGGGGGTGGGGTGGGATGGGGGTAAGGGGAGATGGGGAGAGAAAAGTGTGAAGTGGAGGATGGGGAGAGCTTGGGGGAATGGGATGGTTAGGATAAAGGAAGGGTGGATATGGGAGCAGGGAAGTATATATCTTAATTAAGGGAGCCATTTTAGGGTTGGCAAGAGACGTTTTGATCATATTTATCTTTTATTCCTCCCCTAACTTCTCCCAGATCCACTTCCTACTCTCCTAATTCAACTTCATGTCCTCTTTTTAAATTAAAAAAAAAAATTACTCATTGAATCCAATTTGTCCTGCACACATGCTCCTGAGTGTGGAGCCACACCTTTAAGGAAAACTAAGTCTTCCTCAGAAGCTATCAACTGATACAGTATCTCCGCAGTTAGGGCGGGGCCTCACAAGCTAGAATGGTGACTGGTTTGACATTGTCTCCCCAGTTAGGGCGTGGCCTCACAAGCTAGAGAGGTGACTGGTTTGACTGTATCTCCCCAGTTAGGGCGGGGCCTCATGAGCTAGAAAGGTGACTGGTTTGATCTTGTGCAGACCTTGTGTGGGCTAGCATCATGGCTGTGAGTTCATGCGTGCAGGATTCTGTCATGTCCAGAAGACACTGATTCATTCTAGTCATCTTTGACCCCTGGCTCTTATGATCTTTTTGTCCCCTCTTTCATGACGGTTCCTGAGCCTTGGGAGTGGGGTATCATATCCCTGAGCACTCCACAGCTACTTATTCTTTTGGGTAAGGAACCAAAATGAGTGAATCATTCATCTGGTATCTAGACACAAGAAGTCAGTGTTTGCTTCGAACCTCACTATTTCATCAGAAGAAAAGAATGACAAGTAAAGCAATGAAGGCCCATCACAGGCACTCTGAGCTTACTTTGACTACCAATTCTAAAAGAACAATTCATGGTCTGAAGTTGGGATTAAATGTCCTCACTTCCAAAACTTTTTTTGGGTATAAGACAAGTACAAATTAAATTTACTTAAGCAGACAAAATGATGTTTGATTTAAGAAAATGGTCACAATAACCAACCAAACCAGTCAGCTCACAACAATCATAAACCCTTCATATTCGTGAGGAAGAAAGGTCCAGGAAGACCATCCCTCTTAGAGCGCTCTTCCGGTGCCACAGTACCAATGTACCTTTTGCTTCAGTCTTCTATATTAGCATCAAGATTAATTTCCTGTCTGCTTCTCTCCTTTTCTCTTCTAGATCAACTAATCCCAAGTGGAATTTCAGGGAAGATCCTGTAAAAGTCCTCACCTTCAAATTCTTTATCATCCTAAGAAGTTTGGACTTCATCCTGAGAGAAAATAAATGATGGGTGGTACAATTATGATTGCACTACGAAAAGTGGAGTACACAGAATAATGCTGGAGACACGGACACAAGTTAGGTCCATAGGTGAGAGATGAAAAGACCTGGAATTAAGGGAGAGAGTAGGAAGAGAGTGAAGTAGAGCTTTTTAGGAAACAGAAAAATTGGGATTTTATGACTGCTTTGCTACATGAAGGGTGTGAATTAAGGTTGATAGACAGATGAGACCAGGGCAGAGAGCCATGTAGTGGTGCTTGCATGAGGTGTGAGGACTGAGAATATAAAAGGGGATGTGTCTGCCAGTTCGTAAGAGCAGGCAGCTGATTGACTGGCATACCACACTTTTGTAGGTTCATGTGGTAAGGAAATCATGGGTTCACATAGATATAGTTTATCATTAAAAGCGAAGTAGGCTTTATGAGCTTTGCGCTTTTATGGGTTCTCAAAGACCTATGATGCAGAGTGAGGCCCATTTATGTGATATGTTCTGTGCACATCTGCTTTTCTAAGAGATTACTAGCACCTTTATGCAACCTTGTTCTGGAAGGTGACAGAGTCCTACTTTGGGAACAAATGTATCCTTTCCAGCGTGATGCCATTTCTGAGACACATTTCAACACCATGCACCATGCACTGGTTTCCAATAGCAGTATAGTGGTTTCAATTCTTGATAGAATGAGTTTGATACTTCCAATAATATCTAAATAAATATTTTCATAGATACTAAAATTTTGATAATAATATTCAGTATAGTTTATAGGAGTTAGGTAAAAGTAAAATCAGTTAACTTTGACTATGTTAAATGATACCATGACAATCATTTTTAAGATAGTTAAGGCAATATTAGTGTGTTAGAGTCAATACTTGATTCATTACAACTGAATTTGTCTAGGTTTCCTCTTGTGTTCTCACGAGATCTAATAATCTGCTAGTGTTCCAAAGAATCCAATGCAAGAAACACAAGAGTGTGTTGAGATAATATGTACAACACGCTAGAAACTGGCTTACAACTGTGACTTCTGCCAGTGTCAGTCTCCGATAGGAACAAAATAAAAATGACAAATGAGAGCCACATAAATCATTAGATACATTCTGGAACCCATGTTTTAAAACAGTGAAGGGAAATAGGTAAAATAAATTTTAATAATATATCTTTATTTAACCCAATATATAAAAATATTCTTTTAACACACATCCAACATAAATACTTTGTGCTTTTTTATTTTAAACTTTGAAATATCATATGTATCACACTCTTGTGAGAAGTTCCAATTTGGGCTAGATACATTAAACACTCAGTTGCCTTATGTGTCTACTCATTACCATACTGAACAGAGCAGATCTAGACTTCAAGAACAGCGAACTATATTTCATTATATTTGTGGGATATACATTTTTTGTTTTGGGTGTTAAAAGGCTAAACATTTTTACATATTTGATCTTATACAATCTAATTTTTAAAATATTTTGTCAGCTGAGAATTTCTTATAAAGTATTTTGAGCATTTTCATTCATCCGCCTCCCCCTAACTCCTTTCAGATTCCATCCCACTTCCTAGTTTCTTACAGCCCTCCTGCCTCTTGTATCATGTTCCTGGAGCCTTGAGGCAGGGCTGTGGCACAGATGTCCCATTTGTGCTGAGCCCCTGACTGACAGTTATTCTCGGCAGCTGTGAGTCTCTGTTTAAGCATCTTCCACTGCATAGGGAAACTTCTCTGATGAGGTCTGAGAGTTGAGTGATGTGTGGGTGTGGAGATGCAGATTTAGTGGGTAGTTTGATGCTGTGTCCATTTAGTAGAATAACACTCGTCAGTTCACCCATGGTGCCGGTGGCTCCCTAACCATGGGTTCTTGGTCAGGTTAACAGCACTAAGCATCTATTTTTTTTCTAGTGGGGCTGGCAGCCTTAAATACAATCAGAAGGCAGTTACCTACTTCCATAACATTCATACCATTCTTTAACTTATGGACCTATCTAGACTTTAAGAACAGCAAATTATATTTTATTATAGCTGTGGAATGTAAGTTTCTTAGTGTGTTAAAAGGCACATAAAATAAATTTCAAAACCAATCTAATGTTAAAGACAATTAGCACTACAATGGAAACAACAAAAAAACCACAATATTTATATAATACTTTCCCCCTGAAAAGTGTGTTTTATTTAAAATCAGATATATATTGCCGTATCTATGGAAGAACCTGGGGAAGTGAATTGGCCTATGTCATCTATTATTGGTAAAACACTCTAGAAATTCTTTAAAGCAGATTAATAACTGTTAATTAGATTAGGCACCAAAGACTGTTAGATATGTTAATTCAATGTACATATTTTATCTGTGAGGAAAATCTTTTGTGTTAGAATTAATTGTTACTTTTCCTATTTTATTTGTGCATATTCATTCAAATAATAGTTTCATGATAACATTGATACATCTATGCCATGTACTTTTCTCCCTCAATGACCTCCATTTATTAATGTGCTTCCTCTTACTGGTCCTCTTTCTCTTTCCAACTATTTCTTCCTTCCATTTTTTTATTTTAAAAAATATAGATTCAACATATTAAAAATTGTAATATTTGTCTTTCTGAGTCTGGCTTATTTTACTTAACTTGATGATCTCTAGTCCTATCCAAATTCCTATAACTATCATAACTTTATTCTTATTTATGGTCGAATAAAATTTCATTGTGTATAGATGTGTTTTCTTACCAGCTTATCTATTGATCTAGACTGATCCCTTGGCTTGTCTCTTGTAAACAGTGCCACAACAAATACAAAGTCTGCTTATATCTTAATGGAATGCTGAATTTCCACCAAGGGTATACCACCAAGTAGCACAGCTGGATCAAATGGTTATTCTATCTTTAATTTTTTGAGGATTCTTGATACTGATTTTCACAGTGGCTGCTCTAATTTATATTCCCACCAATAATATAAATATATACCTCCCCCAGCCTCTTTGTGTGTGTGTGTGTGTGTGTGTGTGTGTGTGCGCGCGCGCGCGCGCGCGCGCGCGCACGCACGTGTAGGTCAGAGTTCCTTACAGGGGTTTTCCTCAATCATTTTCTACTTTTTCCTTTTTTTTTGGTTTTTCGAGACAGGGTTTCTCTGCAGCTTTAGAGCCTGTCCTGTAGCTAGTTCTTGTAGACCAGGCTGGTCTCGAACTCACAGAGATCCGCCTGCCTCTGCCTCCCGAGTGCTGGGATTAAAGGCGTGCGCCACCACTGCCTGGCTTACTTTTTTCTTTTTCAATCAGAGTCTTTTCCTCAACCTGGAGTGTGGGGGAAGTCCTGAGTGAATGTGTATTGTTGACAAAAATCAGGCACATATCAAGGACCCATGGGAATGGAAAAGTCTTCCCTGGGTCAGGCTCAGAGCAATGGCATAGTCTTTCCCTGGTTAGAGTACAGATGTTTAGAAATGGTTGATTCTTAGCTAAAACCAGCACATGCTCCTGGATGTCTACAACCTGAACTGCTTCCCTCTGGAGGCCTCCTACCTAGATTAGCTAACCTGCTCCTTTCTTCTTCCTACAGTATATGTAAAACACATGGAGATTAATGGTTGCTGTTGGTGTGTCTCTAGCAGGACACATGGCCTACCTGATGCCAGATGTTTGTATATTTGTTTTATGTATGTATGTTTTGTCATTTACCTATCACTCCAGTTTGAGGCTTATTGATTTTATTGGGTGGGCCAGCCAATGAGTTTTGGGAGATCTTATCTTGAATTATCCTAGTGTTAGGGTTGGGTCAGACTCTTATATTGGAAGCTGGGGATCCAAGCTCAGGCCATGGTGTGTACAAAGTTCTTTGTACTGATGTGGCGGACCCTTTATTGACTGAGCCGTTTCCCCAGCAGCAAAGGTTTCTTTCCTCTGGAGTCCTCACCAGCATTTGCTGCTGGTTTCTTATAAATGAGAACTGTGTCTTGTGAACTTTTACGATTTAGTATGTTGGCAAATGTTTTGGATTTGCAGTGTGGAAACATCTCAAAAAGTTTAAAAGCCCTAAACTAAGTAATTTAATAAAAAGCAGATATTCAGGGCAAAAATCAGCTACCCCGGGAACACTCAATATAGCTATTGGAAATTATATATTTTTGAGGGTCTGAAGAAAGCTAGTGGTTTTAGGAAAGACTAGTTAAGTAGATTAAGAAGATAAAGACCTTATCAAATACATAGTAAAAACATACTGAGTTTCTTTATAAGTGCTAGAACTTGCTGTATATTTTGGTGAGAAGATCTCTAACAGCCATTGATGAAATGCAGTCACATTGGACTAAACATTAAGGAGTGACAGAATGGGGAAAGTGAGTTTCTGTGTGGGTTACCTGTAGATCCTGTGGTAACCTCTTTGATGTTGATTGTTATCTGTGATTGTCGAGGGCTTTTTGTTCATTTGTCCTTAAAAAAGTAATTGAGAAAAGCAAATGGTGAGTATTCTAGTTGAGTGTTGGAGAGAGTGTTTCATACAAAACCACAAATGACTATGCTTTTTATTTGTTGGATGTTATTATTTAGGAGCAAAAATTTGCGAATGTTGGATTTCTTTCTATAGCACTGTCACCGACTGTATGTGTGTTATATGTAATAGAGTGGCATAGAAGTGTGGGAAGCACAGGGTGGGTGATGTCAACTTCGCTTCTAGGACCCGAGGGACTCTGTACTTTAGGAAGTTTGTCATTCCACCACAAGGTGACCTAAGTCTGACTTAAAGGGTTAGTAATAATGCCCATTGTCACTGAAAATTTTATTTTAGAATGAAACTTCATTATGTTGAGGAAGTTAGGAAGCATTGTTCTTTCGCTGTGATCAGTGAGGGTCTCCCTGCGACTGAAAGGCCAGAAAAGCCAGCTCGTAGGTGCATGGAACAGTGGTTGCCAGGCCCCTAATGTAGGAACATGTGTGTAAGGCTTCCTTACTTCAGTGATGTAAATGAGTGATTTCTTCCTTGAGAAATGTACACTGATGTACAAACAAATATATAATAAAGTATATAGATAACGAAGCATGGAATCTACAAATTTAACTCTAAAACAGTTTCTTAAGTGAAAAGAAAGGAGTGAGGAAGGTGGAAGACAGGAAAGGATAATGAAGCAATGTGGGTCATATATTCACTGTGTTGTGCTTAGTACTTTTCTGTGAGTCTGAAATTATTTCAAAAGAAAGACTGGAAGAGAAACTATGGTGTGCTAGCTGAACTGGGTTTCAAACAGTCTTTATTTGCCCTTCCTATTTCTTTCATTTCTGTTGGTACTTCTTCTCTTCACCTATTTTTCTTCTAAGAAGGGCTCCATAGTAACCTACATACAGCCCAAATACTACTAAAGATTTTATTTCTTCCTTCAGAGAAATGAGAGCAAATAAATAATTTTATGTGTAACAACCATTTTATGTAACAAAGGAAAGTTAACATATTTCATTAATGGTGAGAAAGATTAATTTTCCCAAAAATTGTGAAAGTGTAGATATTGGTAAATATTTATTATGGACATTAAAAGAAGATTATTGGGGCAAAAGCATGGTGGGCGTTTATATTAGGGTCCAGGACTCAGGGAATTATGAGAGGAGCTGCCTATAAGTTGTTAGTAAAAAAAAATGTGTTTAGATGTTATCAATGAATATTATTTATTTATTTATTTTTGTCTTTTTTTTTTTCCAAGACAGGCTTTCTCTGTAGCTTTGGAGTCTATCTGGAACTCACTCTTGTAGACCATGTTGGTGTCGAACCCACAGATTTCTGCTTGCCTCTACCTCCCAAGTTCTAGGATTAAAGGCATGCACCACCACCACCTGGCTAATGAATTTTATTTTCACTTTATGTCCAAGTACATGTGTACTACTGAAATGTGGAAGAGGAAGGAGTGAAGCACTAGAATTTTATTCCTTACAATTATTTAAGTTGATAATTTTGGTAAGGATAGTTGCCATCATTAAAGTGACCAAGTCTTATTGGTTTCCAAAACTTATTGTATAGCATTGGTAGTTTACCTCTGTGGCAAAATGCTTGATTGTCACGTATGAGGTACTGGTTTTCTCTCTACTTCTTCATAAATAAGAAATAAAGCAACAAAAAAGTGAACGAAGAGAGGAAATGTGTCTTAGAACAGACAGAAGACAGAAAACCATGTTTTTAAGCATCATATGCCAGGTAACTTTAACAGATGTATCCAGTCTATATATTTGGAAATCTGTGTCTATGGTGGAAAACAGAAGAACACGTCACACAGAATTACAGCATTAGCATGCGAGAAGTCATGCTTCCCTCTCTTCAATGAGGCCAATAACAATCTCTAGTTGACTTAATACTTCAAAGATTTGAAGGCTTACTTTTTAAAAAAGTCACATGGAAATCTACCATAGAAGCTTACACACTCATAGAGAGAGAGAGGAAGGGAGAGGGAGAGAGAATCCAAATGGAGTTACCTTATAATCGGACAAAAGTAACTTTAGTAGACACATCAAGCTAAGAAATAAAAAAATCCAATGTCAGCAATGGGCTACCTCTTCTTGAGTTGTTCCAGAAAGGTCCCACAGACCCACAAACAGTGTAGGTTATTGTATTTCTCTTGAATAAGGTCTTAACTACTGATACCACACACTCGACTCAGAACATGGAAGAATCAAGTTTGTAGTGACCTGTAAGTTTCATTCCTACTGGATAGCTTTCCTAGTGCCTGAAGTGGCTATGCAAACTATCAGAGAAGAAAAATAACCTTGCTAGCTACAGTAATGACTGCCCTGACAAGACATGCTCACTGATACAATAATGTCGTTACTTTAGGGGAAATAACTAATCGCTCTCTGACTGATAAGATGAAATCCATACCTGACACCATTCTCATGCTAAGAACATATGGTAAATAGGTCATAGGCTGTAGGGGAGAGCCTATTACCATTTTGCTGCTAAATGGACATAATATTAAATCAACTTCTAATGACTTACTGTTATACCCATAGATCAATGTACCTTCTAACCCTTATCCAAGAAGCCTCTGTTTGCAGTAAATAGTGATTAACACAAAAATCCAGCATTGGGCAAGGTGCAGAGAATAAGAAACCATAGAAAACTCCACTCTAAAATAAACACATGCATTGTGCTGCCTCCTCGAAAGTTCAGGAGTCATTGAGGAAGAGGAGAAGAAAAGAGTGTAAGAGTCAGAGGGGACTAGAAGGGAAACAGTGTCATTTAAACACAGAAGGGCAACTGTACATATGAACTCATAAGAGTACCAGATGTGTGAAAGTCCAAGTCAGACCAAACCTCAGAACAAAGATGAGAATTGGGCAACACTTAGCCTTCGTGCTACTGTCCCTTGAGAGCTTGTGAAGAGAGAGAAGTAGAGACAGAGATAGGTAGGTAGGTAGGAAGATAGATAGATAGATAGATAGATAGATAGATAGATAGGTAGATAGATAAGGGAGGACAGTGTGTTTTCTCTAAGAGTATATCCCCTGGTAAGCTGACCATATGCCAGTGGATGACCATATGCCCAATAATATTTGGTGTGTTAAAAAAAGACACAAAGTTGGGTGGGTAGGAAAAGTGGATGGGTCTGAGAAGAACTGGAAGATGGGAAGTTTTCATACAACATATGAAAAAGTTAAGATTTTAAGATTTCAAGGTCTGAAAGCAAACCAGTTTGAAGGGAATGACATTATGGCATTGTTGCAATTGTGTAAATAGTACTTGACTTGTTTTATGCTGGCTGACAAGTGCAGTATCCTTAAGGAAAAGCAACCTACACAAAGAGAGAAAATAAGTCATCTTTGAACCTGATTTGAAGTGGTGTAAGACATTGCATAGACGGTGGTGAGACATGCAGATGGCTATGTGAATGAGTGGGGAAGTTAGTGTGGGGACATAGTAGGACTGCCACTGTGCACCAGAGACTCTAAGGGGCATCACTGCGTAAAGGAATAAGGAAAATAAATGTTACTAAATGTTGAATAGAGCACGTTTTAAACTGGGCCAGAATAGTATTGCATTTAACAATTTACCTTGACAGCATGTGCAAAAGCCTGGTCTCTTGGTGCTTGGAAAATAATAAAATGAAGAATGGCTTCTTATATACCAAGGTGATAGATGAGTAAAAATACTACTGTTACAAAAACGAGCACTCTTTGGAACTTGGAAGAGCACGAGGTATAAAAGCAGACTCATAGAAAATGATCTGTAATTGTAATGTTGTGGACACAGATTAAGGAGAGGAGCTTCATCACAAACAGAGCTGTAGGTAGGTGCCTATCCAGGCCAGGTTGTGGAGTTCTGCCATGAAATAGCAGTCAAGAATCAGTGGGAGGTAGAATAACGTGATGAGAGAACAGATGGCTTAATGACCACTTATCATAGTTATCACTCTCTAAGATGTGGTAAGAAGGGCAACCAAATTTCATGCTGTGGCCAACAAGATAGCCAGTGGATGGAGTCAGGAGTGTTCTGCTTGACAGTATTTTGCTGAGGCACCTTAGTACCCTCTATGTGTTCTTCCAGAGTGCAAGGTCTCATCTACTGCTGTCAGCTAAACTTGGGCATAGTGAGTTCACTGGTCTGCCAGTGAATATCCCGTATTTTCACTTCCTTAACAAGTGCTTGGAAATTAAGCAAGAATACAGATATGCTGGTGTTTTAGTGGGATTGTGATCACATTTGTCTTTTGTTTAGTGTCTTCATGATGATCATCTGGATTAGTGCTGATTTCTTAGTCACAGAGTTTATTAAAAGGGTTGACTAGATCTACCATCTGACAGTTTTGAGTCTTAAAATGGACTAGGTTTTAGATGCTGAACTACAGTTTTTCCCACTGAAAAGCACAGGTGTTTTACAAGCACTATGAGCAATGAGGAGATGCAGCACATTTTCTCTTTCAGATGGAGCACACGAAGATGGTACTCACAAGATCTAGAATACAAGGCTGACTTAATGGAAATCACATTTTAGTAGCATTTACTTGATTTTAACATTTTCCTTTTAGAATGAAGTATGGTATCTTAAAAAGATAAGACAAATTACTCATTCTGGGAACAAAGACTTTGAAAGCTGTCAGCTCTCTGACAGTTACGATGAGCATTTATTTCAGGCTTATAAAACATATTAATCAAACTTGTTCACAGCATGGCAGTCCAAAGAATGTTATTTTATTTTTGAGAGACTTTACTTAGGTGAAGAGCATGCCCTGCTAACCTAAACTACATGAGTACAAAGCGGCTTTATTCACCATCTCAAAATAAGCACTTTTCGCAGACTTAAAGAATGAGTGTGTTTATTACAAAACTACTTCCAAAAAGAATCTGTGCACCACTATTGCACCTTAAAAACACTTGAAAATGTGGGTTGCATTTGCAAACTTCAGTGTATGACATGGAAATCTGGCAAGCTGCCTGGCTTCTACTTAAAGGATTGTCATTCTGGGAAAAATAAATTTCTCTAACTAGACAAAAGTCAATGTTTTCATGTTTTACTGCAATCAAACTGATAGAGCTGACAATTTAATGTCTCAACACTTAAAATATCTGTGGATAATCAGTTACCTCAATCAATCATAAACACAAGTCCTTCTATTTTCAAGCTCTTGTGTCTAGGACTAAGATGTAGAACAGTTTGGTAAGCCCCTTCCCCCATAACACCTCACCATCTATTCCCCACCATCATCTCAAAATTCTTGATTTGTCTTTAACTGTGCAGATATTTATACACATTATACATCTGGAAATAACTTGAAACAACTCAAATGAGATCAAGTTTAGAAACTTCCTTTTCGCTGTCCTGTTTTATTTAATTTTCACGGGCTCTTTACAGCCTCTATGCTTGTCAGGAACATATGGAGCCAGGTTGCCATTTCATCTAAAGACGACATCATTCCTGAAAAAAGTCACAAGACTTTTCCACAGTGGGCATGAGACGTACATTTCCCTTCTTTGACTTCAGGGGATGCTGGTAGCTTCCCCACAGAGGTATTGTGGGGTCAAGTGGGGTAATGCTGTCCCCTTAGGAATTTCTGAAACTAATTATAATGATGATGGTAATAGTGGTGGTGGCAGCGGTAACGAAAAACAAGGGAAACAGTGACACCAGCACAGAGAAGCCCCGCAGGAATGCAATTCCAGGTAACTCCAAATTTTGCAGAGCTGACCAGTTCAGGTCAATCAGCTTAGGTGATGAAAACAATGGGCATCATAAAATGATTTTGGAAACCTCCTGCAGTATGTCTGATGGTGTTTTTGCAGCACGAGATCTGTACACTGGGGCATACTGCTCTTTTCCCATCACAATGAGAATTCATGTATGCAGTTTTACATTCCTAACAGACATTTACTCTGAATGCTGAACAAACCAGATCCCTTGTTTAGAGTGATTTAAAAAATATTTTTAAGAGTTATGTCAATGTATACGTTGATATACACATTCACCACCACGACCTTCTTTTTGTTTCTTTGATTATTTGGATCTCTGCACTAGAGCTAAGCAGTTTTCGAACTTTAGGGGTAGCATTTTTCAGTTGCCCATCAGATTCCATTGCGGAGCCATCAGTCTAACTCCACACTTGGCGGAAGTGCCGTGACACCAAGGAGGAGCGCGGTACTTTGCTCTTGCTACGAAGCCGGGGTGACAAAAGTTCTTTTTTTTTTTTTTACAAGAAGCTGACTGTATCTGAGATTATGAATATGCAATGACTCTCATTAGTACTGAAGCTCCAGAGCAGGGGCTGACATCCCCCTACCCGCACTTTGTGTTCCTGCAGAACTGGCTGATGAATTGTTTCATTCCCTCTGTCATGTGGTCTGCTGTTGTGGCTCCTCAGTGCAACGAGAGCTGCCCATTTTGAGAAGACCATTGACTGCAGAAATTAATTGTGAGGAATTACTTTGATTTTGTGAAACTGTGTTTAGATGCCTTTTAGATTGTCAAAACAAACAAAAATCCCTACTAAACTTTGCATAAGATAATATGAAAAGGAAAAAAAATTAGAAAGAGACACTGCATTCATATGTATGTATAGCTATCACTGTTACAGATACGCTTCTGTCCTGGATCCCTGTGCCGTGTGTGACTCTATATATAGATAGAGTCAAGTCAAACAAATCTCACTTCTGTTGGTTTTTCTATTATCCTTCCAAATGGAACAAACAGAGATGAGAGAAAATTCTCAAAATGAATAGGGCTGAAACACCAAACAATTCTGTCAATTTTTTTTTTTTTTTTTACTGTATTCTTTCTTTTCATTCCTGGGTTTCTGCCAAACGTTTTGCAGCTTTTACACATAGCATCTCTCATGAATATGTTGCTGATAATGATGCGTTTCTAGCCACCGATTAAGCTACTTTAATTGATTTGCCGTATATGAAGGGCTATAAAAGTGCTCAATGCTCCCCCACCCCTTTTTAAAGGCTGATGACTGAACTCCAAGCCTGGCATGTGCGAAGCAGGTGCTCTACCACGGAGCTGCACCCCCACTTTCAGTTCTGAACTATTTAGGATGGTCACTTTTCACTCGGGTAGGTTAAATGTGGTTTTCCTCAGTGCTGTTCTCGACACTTCCTTTCAGCTACAGGAGGCAAATGTATGTTACTACTGGAGAGTTTTGAGAGTCATGTATTTTGATATGTTGTCTCTACAGTCATTTCATCTGCAATGCAGCATTATCTCGTGCAAGGAGGCAAATACTATAGAGCTCCCGAGAGCCATGTTTTTATAATTTCCACAGCAGTTTGATCAATCACTGGAAGGTAGAAACAAAAACCCATGATCATATTTGTGAGAAATGAGTATAGTTTAAAATGAGTGCATTCCTGACAAAAGTGGATCACCTATCATACATCAAACGTTTGTTACCTCTGTTGGCCTTAGTGACTGCACATGACTCAGAACAAATCAGTGATAAAATTTCAAGAAAGATAAAACCAGCTGGGCCTTTGAAAAGACCATTTGTCATTCTGCAGGGCCATGATGGTATTTGTCCAACAATTCTTGGCTTCCTAGTTAATAGATGTGATACACACTTTACCTCTAGACCAAAGAAAGTCACTGGGGAGAGAGTTTTCACTTTTTAAAGTTGAATACATCTCATAGGAACCAATTACACATGATCACAGAACAAGCTATTAAATTATTCAGTTTAATTCTTATATTTGCATTCTCATTACACTTCACTGTCAAGACCAAGTTTAAAATTTTGCACTTTATAATTTTGCGTGCATGAGTGTTTGGCCTGTATGTGTATCGGTGCATCATGCGCATGCCTTGTGTCTATGGAAATCAGAAGTGGACAACAGAATCCCTGGAACTGGACTTACAGATGGTTGTGAACACTGGCCATTGAATCCACTTCCTTTGCAAGAGCCAATGCTTTTAACCACTGAGCCAGCAGGGTCTCACAACAATATTCTGAATTATCAGTGCTCTTATTCTAGATACGCAAACTTTTTCTCTTATAAGACACAGACCTATCAAGGCATGTCACAATATGCAGTCCTCATGGAACACAGCCAGATTTCAAAACATGAAAGTGGGATGTATCAGTTGAAAGCATTACGTCTAACATATAAGCTATGGAAGTATCAACTAATATTTGAACATTGAAAATCAAAGTACAAGAAAAATTACTGTAGTTTTAATTGCAATTGTGGTGTTTTTGATTTGGCTTTGTAGTTAGCATCCATATCCTAGATTTATGACTACTGTGATCATTATTTGTGGCAGGCTTACCTCATCATGATTTAGGGCTTGATGCTTTTTAAACATCAAACATGAGGTCTAATGAAATAAAATGTAAGTAAATTGTAATTCTCACACTTTCTGCTCCTCTTTTCTATGTATAGTCACGGTATAGTTGTTCTAATCATCAGCAAAATGCTGTCACACTGCCATTGCTCAGACTGTGTTAGTTTACCATATGCTGAAACTCACTTTGCACACTTTCAGGGCATGCCATGATATTGTCCTTTCTAGACTTTGTGCTGTAATACTTGTCCTCACAGTTAGTATTTTGACATATTTTTGTGAAGTGGACCCAGAATTGAAGTAACATATAGCAGATCAGGTACCAGCGAATCGGGGTGCTCTCTCTCTCTCTCTCTCTCTCTCTCTCTCTCTTCTTCTCTGTGTGTGTCTGTCTGCTTCTCTCCTTTTCTCCTTTCTTCCATCATGTGCTTTACTATCAGGAGGAAAATGAATGGATCTTGATGAACTATTTTTTTTTTTGCCAATGCAGATATTTTAATTTGAACATACTTGTAAGTTTTGTTCTTTATGATTTAATGATGGAGGAGTGTCTATGTGTTACTTTCATTATTAATAAAGAAACTGCCTTGGCCCTTTAAGAGACAGAAAATTAGGTAGGCGGAGTAGACAGAACAGAATGCTGGGTAGAAGGTAGGGGGCAGATGCTTCAGGCAGTCGCCATAGTGAGCAGTCACCATGCTTCTCCTCTCAGAGATGGACGCAGTTTAAGATCTCTCCTGGTAAGCGATCCACCTTGTGGTGCTACACAGATTACTAAATATGGGTTAAAGCAAGATGTGAGAATTAGATAATAAGAGGCTGAAACTAATGCGCCAGGCAGTGTTTAGAAGAATACAGTTTCCGTGTAATTATTTTGGATAAAGCTAGCCGGGTGGCGGGACACAGCCCCGCCGCTCCTTCTACAGATTGGCGCCCAACATGATGGACTAAATCCCCTTAAAAACCTGAGAGGGCTTTAAATAAAGGAGAGAGAGAGTTTAACACAGCTTTTTGCTGTTTGCTAGGACGTGCTGTAGAGAGATTTCCTGTTTCGGCAATAGCGGCAAAGAAAAAGCTGAGTCAGTTTAAATCGCTGCTTCCTGGGGCTGTGCCGCCAGTGCAAACTCTGGCTTTAAAGCATTTCAGTGGCTTTTATGGGACTGGATGTTTGTGTGCCCACTCAGAATTGGAAAGAAAGTACTCTGAGACCATGCCAATGGCTCACTGCTCCCTGCCTGCACCTGGGTAGATGGCGGAATCAGGCTTAGGCGAGCGGGAGAGCATGGCGGATTTCTGCCGCCATCCAGAGAGATGTTTTCAGACTGCAGCAGTGCTCAGCGCTTCAGATTTGGCTGTAACTTGGATGAAAAGACTTTCTGTGCGGCACGCTCAGTCTCAGAATTAAACTGCTGAGTGTGGCTCCAATGTGGACTGCTGTGTGCCTGGAACTGTGTGCGGCTCAGGGGCACCAAATGACTGAGGCAGGAGTGGCTCTGGCTCTGCTCCACTGTGCTGAACTGTGCTGACCTCAGGCAGGAACTATCGGAATTACCATAATAACAGTGCTTTACCTGGGATTGGAGAGACATCAAAATCTTTCAGTCCTTAGGTCTTTGTACTTGAATGGATTTAGAAATTTACCACCAGCAAACATACCTAAGTATTTTTTTGTCAGCCATAAACCTTTGCTGAGTAGAATCTAGATATAAAGGTGGTGGAAAGTAGATTTTGGAAATCTGTAAGGGACCTCAGTAAAGGACCTCAGGATGCTGAGGAAATTTGAGAAATGTCAAGACAAACAACAGTCCAGAGGGTTTTTTTTTTTTTTTACATGGTTCTCTGTGTAGCCCTGGCTGTTTAGGAATTCTCTGTAGACCAGGCCAGGCTTTTCTTGAACTCACAGAGAGCTGCCCACCCTACCCCACCCCCCGCCCCCCCGCCTGTCAAGTGCTGTGTGTGCACCACTACAGTCTGGCCAGAGTTTTTTTATATATAGGCAGAGCAAGGCATCATCCAAAGAGAATAGGTTCCACAAAAGCCAGTAAATGCAGTAGGGATAAATCCTGGTGCCCCTCAGTCTACCCTAGCCATGCAACTGTCACCACTTTCAGAGGGAATAGTTTAGTCCCATGCTTGTTCCTTCCCAGTCCAGTAGGAGTTTATGAGCTCCCATTAGCTCAGGTAGACTGTTTCAATGGGTGTCTCCATCACGGTCTTGACCTCTTTGCTCATATTCTCACTCTTCTCGCTCTTCAACTGGACTTTGGGAGCTCAGTCCAGTGCTCTGGTGTGACCCTCTGCTTCTGTTTCCATCAGTTGCTGGGTGAAGGTTCTAAAGTGATATTTAGGATATTCATCAGTCTGACTATAGGGCAAGGCCAGGTCAAGCCTCCTTTCCTCTATTGCTTAGGGTCTTAGCTGGGGTCATTCTTGCAGATTCCTGGGAATTTCTCTAGAGGAAGGTTTTTTTGTTAACCCTATAATGGCTCTTAATCAAGATAACTCTTTCGTTGTTCTCATCTCTGTCCTTCCTCCTTCTCCACTAGCCCATTCCCTCAAGTTCTCCTCATCCCTACCCTTCTCCTCTCCTCTTCCCCTTCCATCCTTCCTTCTCCCCACACCTCCCTTCTCCCAATTTTGTCAGGTGATCTTGTCCATTTCCACTTTCCAGATGTGTCTATATATGTTTTTCTTAGGGTTCAGCTTATTACTTAGCTTCTCTAGGATCATGAACTATAGGCTCATTGTCCTTTGTTTATAGCTAGTATCCATTTATGAGTGAGTATATACCATATTCGTTTTTTTGGGTCTGGGTTAAGTCCCTCAGAATAGTATTTTCGAATTCCACCCATTTGCATGCAAAATTCAAGATCTCGGTTTTTTTTTTTTTTTTCCACTGAGTAGTACTCTAATGTGTAGATGTGCGACATTTTCTTCATTCATTCTTTGGTTGAGGGGCATCTAGGTTGTTTCCAGCTTCTGGCTATTACAAATAATGCTGCTGTGAACATAGTTGAACAAATGCCTTTGTAGTATGATCTTTTGGGTATATGCCCAGGAGTGGTATTGCTGGATCCTGAGGTAGGTTGATTCCCAATTTTCTGAGAAATCACCATACTGATTTCCAAAGTGGTTGTACCAGTTTGCATACCCACCAGCAATGGATGAGTGTTTCCCTTACTCTACATCCTCTCCAGCAAAGGCTATCATTGGAGTTCTTAGTCATTCTGACAGGTGTAAGATGGTATCTCAGAGTTGTTTTGTTTTGCATTTCCCTGAAGGCTAAGAATGTTGAACATTTCCTTAGGTATCTTTTGGCCATTTGAGAGTCTTCTGTTGAGAATTCTCTGTTTAGTTCTGTATCCTATTTTAAATTGATTTTTATGTGCCCCATTTTAATTGGGTTATTTAGAATTTTGATGTCTAATTTCTTGAGTTCTTTATTCATTTTGGAGATCAGTCCTTTGTCTGATGTGAGGTTGGTGAAGATCTTTTTCCATTCAGTAGGCTGTCTTTTTTTCTCATTATCTGTGTTCTTTGCTTTACATAAGCTTCTCAGTTTCAGGAGGTCCCATTTATTTATTGTTGCCCTCAGTGTCTGTGCTACTGGGGTTATATTTAGGAAGTGGTCTCCTGTGCCCATGCATTGAAGGTTACTTACCACTTTCTCTTCTGTCAGGTTCAGTGTGGTCAAATTTATATTGAGGTCTTTAATCTATTTGGACTTGAGTTTTGTACATGGAAATAGATATGGATGTATTTTCATTCTTCTACATGTTGACATCTAGTTATGCCAGCACCATTTACTGAAGATACCTTCTTTTTTCCATTGTATAATTTTAGCTTCTTTATAAAGAATCAGGTGTTCAAAGGTGTGTGGATTAATATCTGGGTCATTGATTTGATTCCATTCTGACCAGAGTTTTTAAAATGAGGAAAACAAAACTATTCTATTATGCATATTTTAATAGTTGTACAGGACACTATGGCCAGGGCAACTCTTCCCGTAAAAGACACATTTTCATCTGAACCTATGCCAAAAGAATACTCAATAGTTCTTTCTAGCCATTTCAGATACATAATAAAAATAGAAACTAGGGACCACTATATAGTGGTTAATGGATAAAGGAGGGGCTCTTTAGAATCAGGTATACTTTTTGGCTAAAAAATGTGAGGATTGTGTATGTGTGTGTAATAGAACCTGACATGATGTGCATATGTGTATAGGGTGAGATAGACAGACACACAGACAGACAGACAGACAGACAGACAGACAGAGACACAAAGAAAGAAACCTGGGGAATAAAGGACAGGAAAGAGATGTTCCTATATTATTATCTGAAAATCCTCAAAATGAAATATCAATTTTCTTTTTGGATGGCTTTTTAAACAAAGCACCATTAATCTCACAGATAAATTAAAATGTATTATAAAAATTCATTGTAACAATTCCTTTTAAAGTCACCATATAGTGTTTTTAATCTTTTGGTGAATTCTTATGAACAGCAGTAGCTCATTTGCTTGGAAAGCCTGTGGCTCAGCTGCTTTCCTTACCCGTCTGGGGGAACATTTGGCTCCGGTGCTCTGTGTGCTTTGGGAAGTGTTTGATCAGGTGTTCCATCTGGAGCATTCCATGTCTTAGCTACTGTTTTGCAACCACTAGGACTTGTGTTCAACCCACATTTACTAAAAAGGTAAACTTGTAGATGCAGGTTTGTTATCCTGGTGCTTGGGAGGCAGAGTCAGGTGGATTCCTGGGCTTGGGACACATACAGACACCATGTATACATACAAAATTTATTAAACTTGGATTTTCTTTGGAACAAGCTTCAGTGTATCTAAAACCCCTTTGTTTTAACTGTACATTTTCTTCCTTAAAGGGATGCAATAAAGTTTATAATTATGTGTTTGTAGTGCCCTTTTCAGCTTTGTGTTCCCCCTTTTCTTTCTTTCCTTCTTTCCTTTCCTTTTTCTTTCTTCCTTTTCTTTCTCTCTCCCTCCTTTCCCTCTTTCTTCTTTTGGTACTGGAGACCCAGGACCTCATGTATATTAGGCAAAAAGTCTACCACCGAGTGACAGCTCTGGACTTGAACTCACTATGTAGCATAGGTTGGCCATGAGTTGTTCATCCCTTCTGTCTTAGCTTACCAAGTTCAGGAATTGCATGTGTGAATTATTGTGCCTAGCACCTACTCATTTTTCTCAGTAATATTTTCTTATGTATTAACAAATAACCTTGCTTGTCAAAATTATTTCCACTTATATTCAGGAGAGATAAAAGTAAGATTTTGTTATTAAAAAGATCAACGCTTTAACCTTATTTTTAAAACCAACTCCCCAGTAATCTTGCATAAGTTCAAGTATAAATAATTGATTTTATACTCATTGATACTTAGCAAAATTATGCAGTTTCCCAAGTCCTATGCTATTAGAAATAGCCACTGAAAACCTCAGAATGGGAAGGTCTTTGGAAGCTGGTATCTAATCCACAGGCACAGGTCTGACTCTCAGCACAATTGTGACGTCATTTACCTGCTCACCCTGCTGTACCTTCTCACTCTTCTTGCCCCTTCTCTGCTCTTATCAGATGGGAAAAAAGGCTTGAGGAAGCTGTTCCCTTTCTACATGAGACTTGGGTTTAATGCATGCTAGGGGTATGGCACACATAGTGCTAGGTATATTATATATGTCATTTGCTCTGTATCAGTGACCAAGATGAGGTTAAGAAATTTGTTAAGTAAATGGTCAGGGCATGCAGGTAGCTGCATTTTGAGTCCTAATGACTCTAGAACTATACAAGGACATTTCAGATCTTGTAAAAATGTATTCTGGAAGTTCATGCCAGTCCTACAGGAAAATGCTTTTGACTTAAAGCTTATCTCTGCCTGGTGCCCTTCAAATGAGTTGAAATGGATTTCATTAGCTCTCTCCATTCACGAGGCTGCTCTTGTGTGGTTGCACCTTCAATCTTGTGGTCTAGGTTTGTTTCAGCAAGGCTTTTCTCTTTGTTTTGAAATTTTCAATTAAATTTAACTTACAGAATATTTATTGAATGCTTGGTATGGAACAAAGATAGTCTTTTTAGGTTCACAGTAAGTAAGTATAATACAATTCCCCAAATGATAAAATAGAGGCATTCACAACAGATCAAGGGAGCATATTAGAAAAAGATTGATTTTTTCTTTGAATGAATATGTCAGAACCTTGAAATACAAGAGGCATCAGGAGGGGCACTTGTTGAGAAGAGGGGTTCTGGTGGGAAGACAAGGGATGTAAAAGAGAACAGGGCATGAAATGAATAAAATGTGTTATGTAAGTGTATGAAGCTTTCAAACAATAAGAGAATTTGAAAAATAAGTAATAATACTAACATATAAACAAAAAGAAATGAGTTATGGAAAGGTAGCAAAATAGTGCTAAAGATAGCTGTGTCATGATGAAGGAAGGTTAAAACTGGACTTTCTAACACACTATATTTAATAAAACATGACTGAGAAAACTAGTTTTTTTCAGATGGCTAAGGAGTTCAGTTCAGAATGCGAAGAGCATGAACAAGCATGTGAATGCGCCTGGAATGTTTAGGGGAGAAACTTGGGATATGAGTGGCGGACTAGCAATCTTGGGTCTTGTTTATAAACCCAGAAGTGTCATATGGCAGAGCCTTCTATTATGAGGCAGTCACTCTTCCCATTGCTGGACTGAGTTGATCTTGTGACATGTTTTTGTCAACAGAAGTGAGCGAATATGAAATAATCAGGAGTGACAGAGCACTTGTAGTTTGGTGATTCTGTGACGGGAGCTCTGAGGCTACCTTTGGAAGGAGCTGGGGGATGAATTGCCACCCAGAGGGATACTGAGGCCCTGCTCCCAGTCTTAGAAACTCGTCACTTAGTTAGCTTGTGAGCCACTCTTGTGTCAGGAACAGTGGGGGAATCCAGGGAGAATCAGCCATTCGTCCAGAAGGAATGACCTAGCTCATCCACAGAATTTTGAACTAAATGAAATGCCATTTTAACATGTAGGTTTGGTGTCCTTCTTATATAGGAAGCTATACATAGATGGTATGTGTTAATGACAGGAATGTGGGAGGGGGTGGCAGACGACAGGAGGATGTGAAGAATTCCATTGTCGTTTTGAGGAGTTTGGGTCTGTTTTGTAATACCAAGCTCCACAAACTTCATTGAGTCATATACTACTTCTATTTTCTTAAGAAACATCCTCATACTACCTAAAAGATTTTTCTTCAAATTGTAGAATTTTTATACTTAGATTTATTTTTAAAGAAAATTTAATGTTAACTTGGCATCACTTAGATTTTTTTCTAAACTGTTTTCCTATACCTATTACATATACAAATATTTTAAAGCTGATCTGTTTATTATGAAAATAGCCTTGTATTATTATTATATTATAGTATTGTATTATGAAAATAGCGGTGTATTCTTGGATGAGTCACGTGTGTATGGACAATAGGCTTCAAGTGAAAGCTACTCTAGAGTCTCAGGTGGGATATATATATAGTATGTCGTAGATCAAGAGATTTAAGATGTATCCCTGAGGAAGAAGGAAAAGGATGTGGTGACAGATTTGATAGATGTGGGGTGGGAATGGGGAGTGTTAAGGAGCAGGAGACTTAGAAATACAGCTGAGACAGCCAGCTTCACTGCCAGAGGCCACTGAGTGGACACAGGTCTTGTTTAGAAAAGGAAAAAAGTAAGCATGATGGTTTTGATGTTTTGTGTGTTGAGTCTGAGATAGTAGACCATCTGTAAACAGGCATTTGGATATGTGGGTCTGGGTTCAAATATTATTTTTGAAGTCATCCCTATAAAGGTAGGTAAGTCTTAGTCACGAGAGATACCGTTGCTAGAGGAGGTCATTACAAAGATCCTCAGCTCTCTTTCCTCATCTCTGAAGAACGACGGTTCCGTCCAGTCAGAAAAGATGAGTGAGTGGAAAATGTGTTAGTCTTTCCTAACGGAAATGGAGGTTTAAGCAATTTCTTCCAAGTGATTCTGATGTTTCCTCTTACCCTGTTTTGATTTAGAGTTCAATGAGGGTAGAAATGAGGAAGAGGAATTAAGAAAAAACAACAAACAAACAAAGAACAAAGTCTGATAGGTAGATTTTTTTTCTGGGAGGAGAGAAGCTGTGTAGAGCTGTAGAGGGAAAGGAATCTTAGCAAGGCAGAAAACCTTTCGGTGAGAGCCGTGCTGCCTGCATAGAAATCCTGCAGTGTGCGGACTATTGCTCAGCCAAAGCTGGCTCATTGAGATCTACTACATAGCAGACAAGAGCACAGCACAGGTTTGAGTAAACAATTTCTGTGTTGGAAACACTTCCAGCCTTAACTTTTCAAACACAGCAGAACTGTAACCGTAGCACTTGGGGCTTGGAAACCAATGCAAGTCTTAGCAACTTTTCTTTCTCTCCATGGTTAGTATTTTCGAAATCACCTTTGTGTGCTAGCCTAATCTCAGTGGGAAGACACACAGGGGCCTGCTCTCAGGAAATGTTGGTATCCCTGGCAGAATTGGAATCCCGACAGTCTTTCTGGTTCTCAGCTAATTTTTATGCTTTTATGTGCCACTTCTTTTGTTGTCAATATGATTTTTAAAATGAATGACTTCCTACCTGGCTATCCATAAGCTAAGAAAAGGCCCCATCTCAGGAATTCTCCTCAGACATATTTTAAAGTCCCTTGTATCTTGCACGGAGGAGAATTCTCTGTGGCACAAGTTGGTTCATTTGACATCTGGCATTCCTGGCTCCTGTGAGAGCGGCTTCCCCCTCCATGTGCCCTGAAAGCATCCCCACTGCGCCGCTTCTGTCCGAGTATAAACACATTACAGGAAATGAACACGTCGAGAAGTTGCTTTCCAAGAAGGAATAAAAAAAAGTGTCTGTCCCATTTGCACCTGGATTTGATGTCCAGTTTCAGGAAATGTAGGTAGTCGTAAGGGCGGAGGCTAACGTCCGGCATCAATGGCACCTTGGTCTGGCTCTGCAGCACGCTTTAAAAATCTGCAGTGTCCTCCCAGCTGTCGCTAGGGAGGCTTGCTGAGGAAAACTGCTTCGGAACCTTTAACACGTGAGGGAGGAGATGGAGTGTCTGTCGTTGAACTCAGGAGGGCAGCTGGATTAAGTTGTTTACAGTTGTAAACATGGAATTGCCTAGGCTGAGGTCAGGGACACATTTTGGAATAATTGAAAGTCTACAGTTAGATTTATAAATAATTAAATAGACTCATTTTGCTGGCTTGCTTTAATATGCAGATACCAAAACGATGAACGAAAATGAAAGAAAATGGGTATGTAACAAGGAAGTTAAGACACCAGAGTAGAAGAAAGGAAAGCCTTCCGCTTTGCTCTGCTGTGGTCTTTCCAGGTCCATTTTCTGCTCCAGCTTAATGATGCATTTTAAGGAGAGCCATGTACTCCCTGTCTTTATACTCAGACTGCAGCAAGTATCGGCCCAGCCACCCTTTCAGATCCACTTCAAGGAAACACAGGCTAGAAACTGCTCCCCGTGGTTTTGTGTGAACTGGCTGACATCCCGCAGCACACACTGGGTCCACTGCTGGAGTCAGGAACCTGGAGGTGAGCAAGCATCGAACTGCACTTAGCAGAGTGAGGCAGGCGGGCCTGCGAGAAAGGATGTAGGTGAGCCAGAAACTAATGGGGAAATAGGGGGTCGTCGTTAATTTTGATGTGGGGAAATGTGAACAGCTCTCCTGCATGCCAGGGTATTTGAATATTTGGCAAACAGCTGGCTGGGCTCTGGGAGAGCGCCTCTAGATTCGCCTCGTCAGATGTTCAGAGATAAAACGAGTCAGCCTGCACGCCAGCACATAGCTCATAGCCTTGCAGTTAGTTTTGAATTTAGATTTGAATTGTGATATCAATGTCATGGTGGCACATGCTTTGAGAAAGTACTTACAGAGAATAATTGAAAGATTCAGTGAGACGCTTCTGAAAGCCGTAATTTAAAGTTCCACAGCCTCCACAGTACTCTCCCCATTAAAATTTAAAGCGACAGAAGCCCAATTATGGATGGTTATTTTCTTAAATAAAATCATATTTCTACCCCAAGTGAAAGATTCATCGCTGCCCACTAATCTCTGTCAGGAGAACCCATCTCGGTGCGGTCCTATGTCAGCAGCCGAGCGGTTAGCTTTATCCTGGGGACAATGGGGCGGCACTGGGGGAAGCCAAGCTGCAAGGCCTCCACGGAGGAGCCTGACTTGCGGGAGGCTGATTTGCATGATAATCACCATTATGGATCCTCTCTGGTGCCAGCCTCCACACTTAACCGAATGCAGTATAACTTTAATAGCAGCTGGGAAGCCTGAGCAAGGGCTGAAACACACAGTTTGCAGAGCCCAGATGACGTCAAACGCTGTGAGGAGAGGGCAGCCCTGTGAAGCTAACCCGGCAGAGGAACTTGGAACCACAAGGAGGCTTGGAGTAACTTTAAAATCTGATAAAGGATATAACTTCGGGGGCGGTTGATAGGCGGGGAGCGTTTCAAGTTCTTTTAACTCCAGGCAGATCTGTTCAGCAGAAGGAGCCTTGTCTGCCTTTCTAGGACTTCCGCGGCCCCTGAAACCCTGGCACTGAAACGGATCAGTGGGAACTTTCCCCAGAAGCGTTTCCAGTGAGGAAGTTAGTCACTGTCAGACAAAAGTCCGGAGCCAGATTTTTAGAGCATAAATCTCTCCTCCAATTTATTTGGTCGCTTGGATTTTACTTTCTGCTGCATTGTGACTTGGGGAATGTGGTATAATGGTAGCCTGAACAAAATAGTACAGAAGGCCAGTCAAGCTTAAAGCACTCTTCTTTTTAGGAAAAACACTATTCTCCGGAGTGCCTGGGACAAAGGAGTATGGGAACCCACACAGACACACGAGGTTGAATGATACATGCACACATACACGCATACTAATCTGTCTTGTACATACCAAGTCACGGCATTTCTTAAGTTTTAAATTTCGAAAAAAAAAACAAAACACTTGTAAGTAGGCCTGGTTTCTGCTAAGTTTTGCACTATTCCGTGTTCTAGATGAAGCCGTAGCTCTCACGGGTCTTTGCACTAAACCGTTGCCGCGCTATGAGCTCAGCTCTCCTGAGCTGCTGCTGCCCACTCTCATGTGAAGTCTCCATGCTTAGTGCCAGTGCTTCCCAGGGCCTTCAGGCTTTTGCTGTAATCCATTCGGTCTCTTCATTTTTCATGTTTGCAGTGTTGCTGGCCTCTTTGTAAACAACAAGAAAGAGCTCTTTAACGCTGTGCAGCCTGGATGCAGCTGCCTTGACTCTGCCACAGAAGGGAGTTGCTTAGCCATTTGGAAAATTTGTGATGGCTGCCTGGGCCAGCTCAAGTAAAGTCACACTTTTCCCATGGAGTGCGGCTTCCTTTCCTACCAAGGAAAACCACACATTACCTGTAAGGGTAGGGCCCACACTGCCCATCTTATCAAGATGGTTCAGTTATGTAGTCTGTAATGCAGGTGGGTTTCAGCTTTCCAGTTAAGCCACCTCTTGCACTGTCCTCAGTCAGCAATAAAGGTTACATTCTAGAGTCTTATCTATTTCGTTTTATGTAGTACCTCTTAAGTTTTACTGCCGTGAACATGATAGCACTTTTATTTTTGTGAATTTCTGATATTAGAGTCTTCTAAATGGAATTTCTGTTATCTCACATAAGACTTAATTTTTTAATTAATTAATTAATTGCTTAATTGACCAGCAGGAGCTCATAGCTTGGAAAGGGTTCTGAGATCTCAGAGGTTTGAACTGCTTCAATGGAAGGATCTCCTGACTTTGAAAAACCCAGAGATAAAACTTCACCTTCTTTATCCACAATGCCTGAGACCAAAGAGCGCTCTAACAGGCTGTGGTTGTGAGCTAGAAGTGGTGTGTTTGTTTGCTAAGACAATCATGCAAAAGAAGACAAGAGATTATCAAACTGTAGAAATCCTAGGTGGTTGGAATACCGTACACCATACACTGGTAAAAATTATACTTTATATAAGGTAGCTATGGGGGATTAATTTAGTACACATGTCCAGGACAGCTAAACTGCTGCTCATAATAGTCCTTAACCAACTGACCAGGGAAACTGATGTCTTGTACCAGGAAGCCAAGGCCCTGTTGAGAACCCTGTCTGATTCCAGATGACCTCACTCCATCCTTTGTCTCACGATTGTAAGACAAGGAAGGACGCCCTTCTCCGGAATTGCTTTGTAGTGTCCCAAGCCTGCTTCTTTGCAGAGAGGCTCTACAAAATGGATCCTCAAGAAAAGATGAAACTTGGTGTGGCCTCACAAAACTGTGGAATTTTGAATTCTAAAAGTGCCCTACTCCAAAGGTATGTATGATTAATTTAGAATATTTACCACTGTGGCAAAGACTTTTATATCATGGATCTAGTTGTAGGATCAGTGGGACCAGGGCTGCAGACATGTGCTTGAGGGGCTATCTGCACACCCTGTGTACTTTTCTACTCAGAGTATACACATGGAAACGTGTCTACACTAGAAGCAAGGGCAGCAGGAGCAGCAGATACAGCCATGTTGAACAGGCAGGACCGATCATGTGATGTGCTCATTTATACAACACCAGGGAAAGGATCAAGCAGTCTGGCTGTGTGAAATCATCTCACTGCACACCAAAGAGATTTGAAATGGACTTTTAATTATGATTGCTGATTCACTATGGGTATAATCCTTAATATGAGCATCTGATTAGGTTAATTTTCTCTAATTGATAAATAGAACACTTAAATGTGTAGTCTTGAGTTTGTTGTTATGGATTGATCATTTTATTCTGACTTTTTGCCGAAGTATAAATTACAGGCACTCCTTATCTGTTATAGTTTTGAGGTCACTGCTCTTCCTTCCTTCACCTTTGTGTGGCTTTTTAGATTGGCTAATGGAGACAGAGCAGGGCTAAGTGACTATTAAACTCTTTTCCATATACAGTAAAAGCCATTAACATGGACCTCACTAAAATTAGAATTTATGAAAATGAGGGCAGGGCTTGGGTTAAAGTTTACTTTTGCATTGTGCCTGAACTAAAGCTTTGCTGGGCTAATAAATAGTACAAATAAAACTGCAGGGGATGGCACCATTACTATAAAAAGCAGACTCTTAAGCCCTTTAGCCAAAGGCCTCTGTAAGAGACGTAATGAGGTAGTGGGGCAGGATGGCAGAGTGCAAAGTCTGGGCTCCTCACCAGCCGGATGACCCCAGCTTCTCCAGGCATTTCCCCATCTGTAAAGTGGAGATAGTGGCCTGTTTTAGGAGGTGTCTCTGAAGCATTTCTTTAATACATAGAAAGTGCCCGAAATGAAGATGTTATTTCATGAGGGTTAGGTAATTATTGTCTTCCTAAAATAAGTGGTAAGTTGTTTCAAATACTTCCCAGTTTGACTAAAGCAAGTTTCTGCGATTAAGTAGGAGTTTAGTAATTTCACCTGAGTTTGTGCTTTACTGTTAATATTCTTCTTACTGAGGGAAAGAAAGCCATAGTTGTAGCAAGCAGAGCTATGCACTAAGTTAAATGTAGTTTTAGAGGAAGTTGTATATCCCAAGCAAGTCACTACTGATCAACTCTCAACTTGATTTTTAATTTATAAAGACAAAAAGTCAAACCCATTTTATTCTGTTTATGGTGCTTGAGACTGGATAATTTACAAGGGACAGAAATTTAACCATCATTAAAGCTTTAAAGTTCAACATCCAGATGCTAGCATGAGATTATTTTTTAGCTAACTAATATTTTGTTCTTTTTTATTGAAAATAATTTTTCCATGTGATAATTCTGTTTATGGTTTCTTTCTCCTATCTCCTCCCAGCTCTTCTCTACCTCACCAGGTATCTATCCATCTTCACATCTTCTTCTCTCTCTTTAGAAAACAAACAGACAAATAAAATAAATAAGTCAAACTAGAATAAAACAAAAAGAAAGAAAATATATGAGAAACATGTACACACACATGCACACAAGCACACACACACTGACAGAGAACCCATAAAAACACATGATTAGAAGCAATAATATATAAGCAAAAGATCACTAAGGTTAAAAAGAAGTCCAAGCTAAGTATTATGAGATAAAACATCTCCAAAATTACCATTGAGTTTATTTTGTGTTGGTCATCTACTTCTGGGCATGGGATCTCCGCTTATATGTGATTTTCATACCCTATAATATATATAAGACTACACGGGAGAAAACTGACTTTTCCTTTGGGAACAGTTATCAATTTGAAAGCACTTCTTTGTTAGGAATGAGGTTTTATGTCTAGTTCCCTTCTTTGTTCTTGCCACCCCATCTGGCCTGGACCTGTGCACGCCATGTGAGTGCTGCTGCAGTCCCTGCGAGATTGTATGTACATCTATAAGGCATCTTTCCTTGGTGTCTTCTATCCCCTCTGGTTTAACAATCTCTTTGAGGGAAGGGTTTGATGAAGACATCCCATTTAGACCTGAGTGTTCCATAATCTCTATCTGTACATTGTACATTTGTGGGGTTCTGTATTGGTTTCCCTCTACTTCAGGAGGAAGCTTCTCTGATGATGACTGGATTAGATACTGATTTATAGGTATAGTAGAATGTTGTAAGGAGTCATTTTAATATTATACCAATTTAGGCAGAACAGTGGTATACTGTTTCTTCCTAGGTTCACACTTGTGTAGTTTCAGGTTCATGGCTACCTGAGAAGTATCAGGTGTGGGTTCCGTCTCATGGAATGGAGTGGGCCTTAGTTCTAAACTGATAGTGGTTGGTAACTCCTACAACTTTCGGACCACTATTGAACCAGTGTATCCTACAGGCAGGTCAACACTGTAGATCAACGTGTTTGTGATTATGTTGGTGTTTGGTAGCATGTAGTCCTTCCACTACTGCCAACACTAGTCAGTCGGAGGCAGGGGTGGGGGACGGGAGAGCTCTAGTTAGGCTCCGGCCCTACTTCTCCATAGTCAGTGAATTATGTAGATGTTGTCTTCAGCAACAGGGCCTTACCATCAGTTTGTGGAGAGCAACCCAAATCCATGGCAATATGCTGAGTTGTTTGGGGGTATCCACGGGACTTTGGCAAACAGCTTTATTAGATATAATCCATTCCTGACTCTGGAAGCTCCATTTGGTGGTAAGAAAAGACTAGTTAGGGCTCCCTGTTGTTTGGTAGTTCCATTTAGATTTCATTCATATATGTATATATTTTAAGAAGTTTCTACTGCACTAGATTTCCATATGATGGCTCAAATGGTACTTTAGCGTTAGGTGTCCCTACATGTATTTCCTCCCTTAACTCCCCTCTTTCTTCCCCTTCTTCATTTAATCCTCTCATCCCACCCTCCCTTGTCTCCCCATAACTGTTTTCCCTTCCTTGGGAAATGCTCCTCCCACCCAGTCTCTTATGCTGTACCCAACCTCTTTGGTTCTACAGATTGCAGCACACCTGTTGAAAGCTGATATGGTTAGTCAAGTGTCTCTCTAGTGGATTGGAGAGTCCTTTTGGGTATATGACCAAGAATATAGCTAGATCTTGAAGTGGATCTATTTCTAGCTTCCTGAGGAACCATCAACTGATTTTTTAGTTCTTTATATAAATTAAATATTAGCCTTTGATTAAACATGTAATTGGTAAACAGCTTTTTTAATTCTGAAGGCTGCCACTTTGTTCAAATGATGGTGCCCATTGCTTTGCAGAAACTTCAGTTTTATGAGATCCCATTTATTAATTGTTGTTCTTAGTGCCTGTGCTGCTTGGTGTCCTGTTCTGAAAGTGCCAATGCATTCAAGATTATTCCCCAACTTATTTCAATGCACTGTTGTATTTTCACAGATTTCTTTAAGGTCTTTATTACTATTATCTTTGAGGTCCTTGAAGATATTCATAATAGTTTTCTTGAAGTTCTTGTTTTGTACTTCAGCTATATTGCATTTCCTTTGGACTATAGTATTGGAATTACTGGTTTCTGAGGGAGGCATATTGTCTTGGTTGTTACTTTTGTGCTGGTGTCTATGTATCAAGAATTTGGATGATTGTGATTCTAGGTGTTGATATCTGGTATTGTCTTTTTAGGGTGTGTGTTTCATTCTCTTGTTTTTGGCAACCCGTCTGAATCTTAAGAAAGTGTATAGCTGAGTTTTGCATGTTAGGGAGTGCTTCAGAGTCCTTGCCAGATGTGGCCACTGGGGATCCTGGGTAGATAGTGTTTCTGGGCATTAGAGTCTGACAGAAAGGAATGAGGACAGACTGTCAGATGTGGACTGAGACAATCACTCACTCAGGTTCAGCAGAGTCCCCAGGAGTGGGAGGACAGGTCCTTGCAAGGCTTGGGGTAAAACTATAAAACCTGTGATGCAGGATGGGAAGAAAAATGAAGATTACTTACTTGATTCATATCCTGGTGTGGACACTGGGCTCCAAGTAGAACTGATAGAGATCTTTTTGCTTCTTTGCCACATGATAGACAAAGAGAGGAGAGAGAGGACAGGAGACAGCTTCAGAGGAGAGAGGAAAGAGTCAAAAATCTTTATGATAGCTCCAGCCCCACCTCTGAGGATGAATTCACTCCACACAAACACTACATACCCCTTAAAAGGCTCACCTCTTGATGCTGTCACAATGGCAATTCAATTTCAGCATGAATTTTGAACAGAACAAAATTCAAATTCAACCCATATCTACTCCAAGACTCCCTTGATGACTAACTGAAATTATGGACGCAATGTGGTCAGCTCAGCAATAGTATAGTAAACTTTCTCATTTATGCTGTTGCTAGTCTTGTGATGTGTTGAAAGGTCTTCATTCCTTTTTGGAAGAATTATTTTTATTTTTAATAATGTGTGTGTGTTTGTATGTGTCTGTGTGAGTGTGACTATGTGTGAGTATGTTCAAGTGTGTGTAGGTGCCCACAGAGGCCAGAAGAGGGTATTGGACCTTCTGGAACTGGTGTCACAGCTGGTTGTGAAAGCATTCTGATATGGGTTCTGGGAGCCTGATTTGGGTCCTATGCAGGAGCAGCATGAAATCCTAATTTCTGACCCACCTCTCCAGTCCAAAGTTATCCATTCTTTTGACTCTCTACTCATTCAGACTTTCTTTTTCAGTTCATCTTCATACTGAATATGCTTTAGGTATAATCTCCAACTCAGGAATCAGTTTCAATATGTGAGTGACAGATATAGTGAAATAGCAATGGTTATTTAAATAAGTAGATTAAAAGGAGAAAGAATATTTAAAACAAATATAGGTATTATGATTAGAGTTAGATAATAATTATTGCACAATTAAGTTTGTGTAATATTTGTGTCTTTTAACCAAAGGACTTTATATTAGTTAGAAAGAAATGGAACTTTGTACATGAGTGGTCAAAAGTCTGGATCGGCCACTAGCGTTATAACATTCATTTGGAGAGCAAACCAGTCCATGCTGAGATTATAACATTGCCGTGTGTTGCATAGAGACTATGATCTATCCTTCCTCCACTGACAGGCTTACATACTTTGCAGAATCCATCCCCTCAACAGACTTGACGGAATTACTCTGGTCCTTGTAAGTGGGTATCACTGAGAGTAAAATGGCAGCAGTCAGACATGCATGCTTATTAAGAACTCTTCAATAGGAGAGAAATGTATTTTACTGAAAATTCTCATCCATGCTATTTTTGTAGATTCATAAGATGCCAACGTTCTTTGCAATGCCAGAAGAATTGTTACTTGAGATTCTGTACCATGGCAATACAAATTCACAGCCATAAACACTTTATAAAAAACAGGTTTTATGCATTATGCATGAACAACAGAAACTGGTAATGATAACTTGTAGGAAAAAGTAGGGGCAGGATTGTGGCTACATGCCTTTGGTTTCTAGGACTGACAAAGTTAAGTGGATCATTAAAAGGTTGTTACGGAATGGAAAGATGATTTGATGATTAAAAGTATCTGCTGCTCTTACAGAGGATCCACGCTTGGGTTCCACCACACACACTGGGCTGCTGACAACTTCCTACAGCTCCAGTTCCAAGGAATCTGATACTTTCTTCTTGCATCTGCAAGCACCTGGATGTATAGGATGCACATACATAAGCTCATGTATAGATATTCACACAGAACAAATAAACAGATAAACAAATAAATAATCAATGCATATTTTAAATGTCTTTAGTTCATTAAGTCGACAATCAGTGGTTTAACCTGAGCTACTTAATATGTAAACTCATGAGTCAGAAAAATAAATATTTTGTCAGGTCGTGTTATTGGCATGAGACAAACATGCGATCCCTGCAGCATATATCATGTTACTTCTTGTATCCATGACATGTCTGTTGGAATGACTGTAGCATTATTTGCCTAGACTGGACACACCTGAGAGTTCACTTATAATGGTTATTCACTGAGTATTTCCTGTATGTAAGCCTTGCATCAGAAGCTGTGTATATGCTCAGGACAACAACCACAAAATGTAGTTTCACATTGCTAACAATCATCCTATGAAGTAGGTATAGTAAGACAAACAAACAAAGAAGAAACCACTCTATAGTGTTTAAGCGGTCTGTTCAAAGTTGGATGGCCCTAAAGTTCAAACTGAAACTGTATTGCTGTGATTTTCAGAGCAGCCTGACTTGCATGTTGCTTAAGAAGCCCCAGCACCAATAGAAGGAGCACCCCAACATAAGGGGATACTGCACCTTCCCAGGACTGCCTACGTTTCAACTGTTATTTAAGGAAAACACAGAAAATGTATCTTTATTCCTTTGCAATACCTGAATATTGCCTCGCTAATATGTCAGAAGTTATGTAACTGTTCCCTCAAAGAGCATTCCCAAGAAACTGTACTCCTGCTGTCTATTTACATCACCTGGTGTCAGAAAGATCTAAAGTCATCTTTATAGCCATGTACCTCTTAACATGTGGGGGGGAAAGGAACAATTAGCAATTTCTGTCATCCTTGTTAAAAAAGCATTGTTTCAAAGTAAAGGTTCTGTTCATAGATATGTCCATATAACAAAGAATCTTATGACTTTATGATATGCCTGGATTCACTCTCCATTTCTTTTTAAGTCATATATTATCAAGGTTATGTATATATGTATGTAGTATGTGTATGATATATTGAAATATTCAAAATATGTGGAATGTCATGAATATTACATGACTCTACAGCAAATTCTGGCCATCTGCAAGTGCTGATGCAAATGTGCACTCACCAGGTCCACTGGCTTTCCCCTTTGGCAGGAAGGCTCGCAAAAGCCCCCAGGATTTGTCTTGCTTACATCCATGCTCCCCAAAAGATCTCAGACTTAAAGATTTATGTTGTCAAAAATGTGCACTTACAGAACTGGCTTCATAGGAGAAAACAGTTCTCCAAGGTTCTGAGTGAGATGTGCATTCAGTATATGAGCCATGAACAGCTGTGGTCCAGAACTCTAGCTTTTCAGAATTCTTGGTATATTCTCAGAAAGTTCAGATATTTACTATTTACCACAGAAAAAACAACTATATACATATTTATTAAAATGATAATTGGATATTAGTTGAATTGAGACGGACCCTCTGATCCTTGGCAACATGTTTCTTAAGGCTGCAGGAACTTGGGAGAGATAAACACAGGTGAGTCCTCTTGTGTGTCTCTTCAGATTCCTTGGACCCAGCACCCTGCTCCAACCCAGAAGAGCCAGTGTCATTTGCAGCTGCTGAGCAGCCTGTGTTTGTAAACATTAGGTCTCCGAGATCCCTCTTTCCTGGGTCTATCCCAGATCTTATCTGGGAGAAGGGAGGTGAATACCACAGTGTGTGGGGTGGTGTCTGTCTTAAGTGGGAGGAAGTCCTGAGTTTTATCACACTGGCTACGTGGAAGTAGAAACAAACCATCTGAAGAGATGGACAGAAACAGAATCATAGAGACTACAGGCCACCACAGTAAAGGCTTTATCTTTTGCCTCACTATTCCCAAGCTTCATCTGCTTATGGAGGCTTTATTGGGCCAGGTATTAATTCAGGGACACCATGTCTTTTAATTCATAGAGGCAAGAGGCAAGGCTAGTTGAGGCTGGGAGGAGTGAGAAGATGGGGGTGGAACTTTGATCCCTGCTTCTAGAGGGCAGCACCAAGAAAACAAAATGACTTTTCTCTCAGTTCTTAGAGAACTAATGTCTATCCAGGGAGTTAACATACTAGATAGTGAGAAACAAGGGAGGTCAACTTCATAGTGCAGATTCCAGAGGGATCAAAATAAGGGATGGATTAGCTTAGATGTGTTTCCAATGAGCTTTTTAGATTATAAGTGGATGCCAAAGGGTAAAAAACTTCAGAAAAGATGCTGTGAATAGAGATCCTGAGAATTGTAAAGGTCTGTGGATCTGTCTCAGTGTAGTAAAATAGAACAGGAAAGTGAATAATCTCAGGACCCAGTTAGAGCACAGCGATCCATGTCAGATTCTTCACTTATTGTTTATGTATGTGTTCCTGTGTATACATATATGTATGTGACATGCACATACATGATATGCATGTAGATGTTGGAGGGCAGCCTCAGGCAGTGGTCTTTAAGCTCTCCTACCATCTTTGTTGGAGACAAGGTCTGTCATTGCCTTGGGACTTCACCAAGTCAGTTAGGGGAGCTGTTTTGTGAAGTTCCCCATCTCTGAGATTGCAGGCATGTACAGCTGTGGCTGTACTAGTCTGTGGCTTCTAGGGATCCACAGTGAGGTCCCTGTGTATGCGAGGAAAGTGCTTTACCAACTGAGTTGTCTGCCACTGCTAGAGGGTTTTTTTTAGTAAAAATATAGTCAATGTTAGCCTCATTACTATTTTATGGAGGGAAGTCAGAAGAAAATAACAAGTGATGGATAAATGTTTCTATGCATTCATAACATAAAACAATGTAATTCATTTAAGCTGAACATAGCTTTCCATGTGTGGGAGCAGAACAAAGTTAGGTCAGTCACGGCCAGGGCCAAGCCTTGCTCCGCCTGGCAGAAGCCTCAGGGCCTGAGAGAATGTACTCATCCGAGAATTCAGTCAGGGATTGGTTTCCAAGGAGGTTCATCTTAGCAGGAAGCGGGCCTAATAGGCTGAAGGTAGCAGGGGACTTGGAGTCAGAAGTGGCAGTGTCATTGTAGTGGGCTACCTTTACACAGCTGAATCCTATCTATAGTTCAGTTCATAGAACAGAATCTAGAGAAGGCTGTCAGGACCCCAGTTGTATTGTTAGAAAGAGGAAAGTTAGTGATGGCAGAACTCATTTTGACAAATAGGCCAACCTACCTAATGAGGAAGAAAAGCATGGTATACTCGGAACAATTCCGTAACTTGGTGGCCAGAGAAGTTTCACTCAGTGCCTGTGGTGATCTGAGATGACTTCTCTCCAGCCTGCAGTGATGGTGACGGCTTGGGGGTTGTAGCAGTACTGGGCCTTTTTTAAATGAAGACTCCAGGCACTCAGGTTATAGTGGGACAGGACCCCTTGGCAGGAGTGAAGATGCCAACAGAGGTCCCCTAGGCTACGCAGGATTGCCACAAACCAGGCTTATGAGGACAGGCCAAGACCAAGGAGGACAGAGTGTTGAAACAAAAAGACACTTCAAGTTAAAAGGTGAATAGGTTTGGTAACAAGATTGATAAAACAGACCAAGATTGTAGAACCCAAAATGATTCTCAGGTCACATAACATGTTTGTTACATGAATATTAAAAAACTTTATTTCTCCCAGACATTGTCTGGGAGTGGACATGCATACAGGACCAGGTATTTTGAAGATTGCTGATGACTAAGCAATGAGCCTGTTCATGAGGCTTAAAATCTGGCCTCAGAATGCCTCTAGCTGCTACTGTTTCAACCCAGGAGAGACAAGCAGTCAGATGAAGCCTATGCCCCTGATGATGACTGGGATGCATATGTCCACGTTTTTCTGGCCCTGTATACAGAACCACTAGTGGTAAATTCCCAGGTAGAGGCCCTCTCGTGGGCACTTCCCATTCTACTCTGTTGTTCCAGCTTCCCACTCTACTCTTTTGTTTCAATTAAGCTTCCTTGCACAATAAATCTTCCTTTTCATTAACTAAAAAAAAAAAAAAAAAAAAAAAACAACAAAAAAAAACTTTATTTCTTTAGATTTTTTAGTTTTGATAGAGTTTAGAAGTTTTGATGAACATAAGTTCTTTGGTCTATTTAAAATGATCTAAATAAGATGAATTAGTAAATAAAATTCTGTTGAAGCTAAACTTGATTGTGGCTTCTTGGACTCTTATTCAGAGAGCATGGGGATACATAGATTTTTTTTTTTTTTTACATTTAAAGTCCTAGTTTTTATGGGATTTATGTGTGTGTGAACATGTGTATCTCTGAGTCTATATGTGTTTCTTGTGCTTTTTCTTTGGCTCTTTTTTGTTTGTTTGTTTGTTTATTTTCTCCTATTTCAGTTTTCTTTTGTTTTCTTTTGTTTTTTGGATACCTGTTTGTTTTCTAAGAAGAGAAAGAGAAAGAGATGTGGATTTGGGTAGGATAAAGGTGGGAAGGATGTAGGGGGAGTTGAAGGAGGGAAAACAATAATCAGAATATATTGTAGGAAAAAAATCCATTTTCAATAAAAGAAAAAAGAGAGAAAAAGATATCAATCTTTCCTAGTCTAAGATACTGTTATTGGTGTGTGTGAAGAGGCGTGATAGCAATCCCTGTGGGGGCCACTCTGACTCCTGCTGACTGCTCTCAGGAGGCCGTTCTTGCTGCAACTGACAATTGATATGCATCAAGTATTCAGACTAGACTTGGCCTCTGCTTGCTTGATGGGTTAGAACTTTGTTGAACACGTGCCCCTGCCTGATGATACCATTAACGCCGGCTTCTCTACTGGTGGCAGTTGTGAGTTCTCGACATCTACACAGAACAATATGGCAGATTGCCAGCAGGGTCTTTACTATTCGTGAAAGGTTCGGGAATGAGACCTTAAGGGGTAATAGACAATATGGAATGCTTATCTGTTAGGGAATGCTTGGAATGCAGGATTTCTGATTTTATTAAGCTTGGATTTGCTCTGGGGTTGGGATGGAACTGAGAATTATTGTTTAAAGTAGGAAAGGAAAGATTTAAACAGTGTTTCCACCATAGATAATTCTCATTATATTTGAAATGTTGAGCTACATTCATTTTAATGATCAGCAAAAAAGGCCAACTTTGGCATTTCTGAATGTTCTTCTCAGCAAGAATGGATAATAATTGGTTCCTATTTTGTTCACGCAGACATGCTGCCTTCTGGACGTGGTCAGACAGCCACAGAGTAACAGGCTTCAAACCTATCTTCATACCATTTTGTTGGAAATAGAACCACTGGAGGCTCATCATGTTACCAGTCACAGCAAAATGGAAACAATCAAGAGGTTGAGAATGCCAGTGATCAGCCATAAGTTAGTAAAGTTTCGTAAAGGAAGTCTCCGGTAGGTATGCCTCACTTGCCTGAAATCAACAGCAGGGCTGAGTGCCTCCTCCATCTCAGCTGCTCCTTAATCAATGCAGCTCATCCAAACTGATATGGACTGAGACACCCAGTGCCTTTTAAGTTAATTGAATTGCCTACTATGTGGATTCACTTTTAAATGGGAGAGAAAATGAGGAGGCGTATACTGTGCTCGCCTGCCCTCAGTGAAGCTACGGTTTGTTTCAGGATACATAGCTCTTTTCTTCTGCTCATAATTAAAGTTTCTCTAATACAAAAAACAAATAAATAGAAAAATGCATTCTGTAAATATTTTAAACTTTCTTAATGAGAAACAAAATAGAACATAGCACAATAGCAAAACAATCTTGGAATTCAAGAATTTTAATCTTTTACTGTTTATTATATTTCAGTGCTGAAATAAAGTCTATTTTATTTATCTATAAATATTCAGCAAACTTTTATTTAGAGGAATAATGCTTTGAGCTAATTTGAATTAAATTCTACTTTTTCCTATAGGTCTAAGTTGTCTGCTGGAAAACCAATATTGCTCTCTGGAGGCTGCACGGTGAGTTACCTGTTTTCTCTACAGGCGTCTACTCTCTGTGTGATCAAGGCTACCACTCTGCATGAGATACCAGTGAGGAGAAGACAGAAATGCAGATAAAACTTGGGGGTTTGGACTCAAAGATCCAATACCGGAGAGAGAGCGGCAAATATCTGGCAAAGCATCTTGAAAATGTGGCTGAACAATTTTTAAAAGTATTCATCTGTTGTATCCTGTGGCTTAAATCACGATACAATTTTCCTAAAAATTTGTATCTTACTTGAGAATACATCATAACTTTGCCAGTGTTAAGATATTAGAGACACTGGACATTGTATGTTGTGTCTGTGACCTACTTCAATATGGATGAGCCAACAACAGCCATCTTTGTCTTGAGTAGTGTCCATGTGATTGAAAATGTGCCAACTCTCTTTAAAACATCATCAACAGACTTCTTAATTAAGCTGCCAATACGAACTGTCAATAACACTGTGTGCTGTTTGAGAAATAAATAGTGTTGCTTGAACCTTGTTAAATAAACAGTGCTGTCCCTATATGATGCGTTTCTCGTGGTCTTTGAGTGTGGCGTTTCACTGTTTACTAAGTGACTTGATGAAAATTCGTAAAACATTTATTTAATTTTAAAACATTGTTGCTTTATTCTTCAGTAAAGAATAGCTCTAATCTAACTAGTAACTTCAGTTCTAGGACTGACCTGTAGCAGGATGGACTGTCTCAATGCCAAAGTCTTGGTCATGAGGAATTCTTAGTTATCAACTTATGCTATGCCAAACTGTCCATGCACCTGCTGTTGGAGACCCCTTTAGGGAGTTCATTTCTGCATTACAAATTTCTACTTAGTCCAGAGGTTGGTGAAAACTAGGTCTGGGTTCAGTGAACACATATGATCACGGAATGTATAGTAGCCTTTTTCACTATGGCTTTTTAAAGAATGTATTAAAGATGGGGGGGGGAGGCCCTAGCAAATAGCACCTTTATTGGTTTGTACTTTATGGTCAATATACTGAGAAAAAAGTCAAATAAAACAAATAATTTTTTTTTTTTTGGTTTTTTCGAGACAGGGTTTCTCTGCAAGCTTTTTAGAGCCTGTCCTGGAACTAGCTCTTGTAGACCAGGCTGGCTTCGAACTCACAGAGATCCGCCTGCCTCTGCCTCCCGAGTGCTGGGATTAAAGGCGTGCGCCACCACCGCCCGGCAAAACAATTTTTATACAGGCTAGTCGCCCTGTACCCCATCTAGAGTGTTTTGGGGTTACAGTTCAACCTTGCTGTTTAAACTAATATCCTCTCTTTCTTGCTCCCAGCCATCACCACCCTTCCAAGGGAAAGCATCTCTCTCCTTCTTTGACTTGTCTTTCATTAGCACAGTAATCACATCATCCACAGGAACTCATGGGGAACAAGTGCATTATGTGAATCCTCTCAATTATCTTGTTGAAACCTCATACCATTCATGGGCAGCAGACATCATCCACTGCAGAATGCAGTTTGCTTAAAGTGTAGGGATCCACGTCCATAGCTCTACTCTGAAGCCTGATCCAACCCTTTCAACCCTCTGTTCTTCAGGTACATCTTAGAACAAACCGTTAATGCCTTGTGGTGTGTGCATGAAGAGTGTGTTGAGAGTCATATCAAATCTGGATGGTGTCCAGACTCATTGCATTTAATTTTCCCCAACAACACACTCTCTGACAGTTAAAAACCCAGGAAAACATTGCTGTATTGAGGATGGGGGAAGTACCGAGCAATTGGGAGAAAGCAAAGTTGGAAACAAACCAGTTTGAGTTGAACCTTTAGCCTTTACCTCATAATGCATTTTTTTAAACTTTCTTTTTTTTAAGCACAGTCTGACACCATGTGATAAATCAAAGCTTGATGTAATTGACCCAGAATTGATCCCCAAATGTCTTCTGGGGGAACATGCTTTAACTCTGCTTGTTGATTCTGAGGAATAATTGCCACCCTAGAAAGGTAATTACATATGCCATTGTTTATACACATAATAGGCTCAGGATACATGTTCTGCACAGAAGCGAAGAGAATTCTGCTTGCACATCAAGAGCGTGCACTGTGGATCCCATCAGACTGTCCCAAATAGCATTTGAACTGGCCATTGTTGCCAGCTTTTGTGCACATGTATAAGAGAGAAGGGGAGCATTAGGCGCTGAGACGACAATGGGCCACTGAAGACCATGAAACCAAAATTGTTCCTTTTCCTTACTTTTTAAATTTCCTATAACATCTCTGTATCTGATTCACTTAACCGGTTTGGTAGAACGACTTTCTCTGTGTGTGGCTTATGCGTGTTAATGAATTCTCATAATTCTTTCCCTCAAGGGCTGCTCACTTTGTGGAAGTAGATAGTGAGAGTCTTTCACCACAACATCCTCCTAAATGCCCTGGTCAGACAATCTCTTTAGGGGGCAGATACAATTGTGGCTAATGCTTTCCCCTTACTGTATTTTCTGCTAAATACAAATGGAATATAAGCCCCTAATGACCAATTAAGGCAATTCATGCATTTTTTCCGTTAGCCATAAGACATTAGTTATCCTAAGTAAATACCACAAAAAGATATTCCATGCTAGTTTGGCCCTACCTAGTTTCAAGCTTGTTCTTTTAAAATCAAAGCCTGAAAAAGCACAATTTTATGACTTTCTGTAGTGCCATGTAACAAAAGAAATACATATGTGTTCCAATATGGGAATGAGCATTGTTTGAGCTGAAGTAATTCATCCTAGGCTATTCTTTGCCACAGTGTCCAGCAAATTGCATGACCTGCTTGTTAGGCTTGACAACAGTGTTTCAGTCAACAAAGGCCTCTGCTGCGCTGAGTAGCAATGGAATGTCAGAATGAGCACATTTCACACACAGATGTGCAGCCATAATAGCCTGTAAGAAGATCCATGTGGCAGGGAGCGAACGGTGGGGGCCAGGACCGGGGTTGGGCATGGCATGGTGCGTGAGTGTGTAGGCTGGGGGCTGGCTGGAGGGGGAGGCCAACACTTAGCAGCAGGAACATGGCCCTGCTGACCACATTTAATCAGCCCTCTGTAAACAATTCAACATTTTCATTGTTCTCTAAAAACTAATAAAGAGAAACAAGCACTTTTCATTCATCTTGAAGTAATTTTCTGTCAGGTCGGAGTCCCCCGTGGCCTCCAGCTTGTGCAGTGCTAGCTGTGTGATACAACAACTATTGCAATTTATTTTACAAACTCTGGTCATTCACATGTCAGTTAGTGTTCACCGCGCGGCATCTGAGACTGTGCAGTTAACGAGTTTTACAACATTTCTATCAAGAGAAACTGTTTAGCATAACTGACTCTTAAGGAGTTATTATACCTCTAAAAATCCATTTTAAGGGGCATTATTTAAATAAAATAGAAAAACGGTTCACTGCCTTTTAAAGGGGCTACAAAAAAAGTCCATCAGCTCCGCGCAGTAATCCCCAGCTTTAAGCGCTCTCGAGAGCACTTCTGGGAATTGTCAGCATAATGAAATGTTTGGGGAAATGTCCAGATAGATTCCTCTCCTCAACAATTTTACTGTACCATATTTATTTTCTATCCAGTTTTAAAAGAAGTGAATTAGTTTTTTAGAGGATGACTCTGTGTTGTGTAGATTAACTGAGCGCGTTACTGCCAATGTGCCAGCAGAAGGGATGGTTCTGTTTGTAGTGCCATCTCTATGCCGTCTGCAGGTGGAGGCATTCAAAGAAAGACAGTCTCTCCCCAAAGGGTTAAAGCACAATGCTGTGCATGGGATTTTACGTTTTCCTTATGCTATATTCTTCTCAAACATTTAAACATTTTGTCACCAATGGCAACTATGAGTATTTTCTTTAAATTCTTAAAACAGATGTTTTTATTACCCCTAATAAATAAATTCAGGAAAATTCATACACATGTGCATGAACAAGTAATAATAATGTAAGCCCTTTAAATCGAGCCCATGCCAATAGGATGTGCTATTGAGCATTTTATTTCATGAAGAATAGACTCCTCACATTCACTGTGATGACCAATGACCCCAAACCAATTAATGGCTAGAGTCTCTGATGACATAATGTATAGCACAGCTCTGAGTTCATTCGACACTTTCTATTGCTTAACAGGATAGAAGCTGCTACCTCTAGTGTAAATAGCTTAGTGATTCATACTAGAATGAACAAGACAACAAGAAAAAATACATTCTGCTCTAATAAGAGATATTACATATCTTTAGGAACACTGCAAATTTTCATTTGGCCACAAACTGTCCTTTAACTTCTTAAAGCAATGTTTGTGCACATGACTTTAATTTTCTGAAGGGCTCGGGCAGGTGTTCTTATGCCCAATAGCTGTTTATATCCATAAGAAGTATGGTAACACCCATGAAGAAATACAGTTTGGTATAATTCATGCCTTTATCACCTCCTACAGACATTATCTCATGCTGGCACATTAATATTTTTGGCAAGATACTGTCATTCTGAGAAACTTCACTTTATGAAGTTCAAATGTTGAAGAATGAATTCTTAAAATTCCCTAAGCGCCCTAAATTTAAGGCAAATGTAACATTCCAATATAAGCTCTTCTAACTTTTATTTTTAATATTTAGTGGCAGACACTAAACATCCAGACAATGTTCAGATATTGTATGATGATCATATCTGAAAGCTTTCATCACCTCTTTACCAAAGAGCCTATCCTTTCTCTGTTACCAACTTTACACATAATTTAGAGAGTGTATCATGTGACACTTTGTGGCTATTCGGTCCTCTATTCATAAAACATTAGGGGAGATTGAAAAAAGTTTTTTTTTAATAATTTGAACTTGAGTCTGTTTAGTGCAATATTTAGAACTTTCTTCATTTTCTGATATTCAAAATTACTTTGGCAGAGAGAATGTATTAGTGCCCTATTGCTGCCATAACAAGTGACCTCAAATTTAGTGGCTTATACAACATGGAACTCTTACAGTTCAGGGGTTAGTGGTCTCAGTGGGGTGAGCATAGAGAATACTTGTCTCCTTAGGACCTCCCTATCTTCTCGAGGCCACTTTTCTTCCATTGCTTGCGGTACTTTCCTACATGCTCAACATTAGCAGCTGCGTAGATTGTTCCCAGGTGGCCATCTATCCCAGCCTTTCTTATCACTGTTGGTCCAGATGGAAAAGTCTTGACTTTAAGAATTTGTGTGAGTAAACTGAAACAATAAGAGAAACCCACAGCACTCTCCGCAGTTCAAGGTCCATAGCTCGAGTGACCTCTGAGAAGTCCATGCTCTCTGGGGACCTTGGGAGAGAGTTGAAGGGGAGAGGAGAGGCAAGGAGGGAGCAGAAAAAAAAATGTAGAGCTCAATTAAAAAAAAGTTCATGCTCTCATGCAAGATATATGCAGAACAGATTGGGATCTGGACTTTGTAGAGTCATGGGTGAGCTCGCCACAGACAGTCTTTGAGGGTGTGTCTCCACACCAGTGTTTGGGAGGGTCAACAACACCTTTGCTCCCAGGGCTCTCTATGGTTTTAAAGTCATGCACACAATAGCTTAGAAACTTGTAGATATTCCGTATGTATGTGTTTATAGCTAAACAGCAATACAATTAGTCTCCTATTTAAAGGTTCATTTAGTGTGTGTTTGTGTAAGTGCAATTTTAATTTTTTAATCTTTCTATACAATCTTGTATGTGATATAAGTGCATGCATTTCATTATGAAGAATGCTGTGGATATATGCGTTTTATTATTCAGAAGAAGAATAAAGAATTAGAGGTTGGGTTGCATTGTGCTCAGTGCGGCTTTTTATCTTTTTTCCAGGTATGTAAAGCTTCCAGATGAGGAACAGATTGCAGAAACTTCCTGGTAAGCTTAGATAGTTTTCTAACATGAGTAGGAAAGTTAGTTATTGTTTTTGTGTTCATGCTTACCTCTGTTTGTAGTTGTAAAGTGTAACATTCCTGAAAGTTGAGAGCTTCAAATTATAGCATTGGATGATAAATGCCATTTTATAACAAACCAGAACGAGACTATTCATCAGCAAGTACACAAACTCGAGTAAAATAAGACCATATTGTATCAAAGTGACTTCATGTTAACACACTTGGAACCCTGAGAAGCAAGCATCCCAATGGGCATTTATAGACTAGCGGCATGATCCCTGTGGAGCTGAGCTGAGAAAAAGGGTGATTCTCTAATTTCATGTTCAGCCACAATGTTCAGCTTGTTCAAAAGCATCTCTGTTATATTAACTACTTCATCTCCATGGTCCCTAGGCTTCCTTCAGTACAGGGGGCAAGCAGATGTCACAACACAAGCTGAGTCCAGCGTCTCCCCGTGTTAAACATGAGACGTTTTGGGAACAGTTGCTTCTAAAAATGAAATTTTGCTAGGACTTGCTGACATACCTCTGAAATAAAAAAGGTTTCCTACTGACTGAACAAAAGTAGGTTGCCACAGAAATGTATATCAATTATGAAAACAAGTCAGTGTTTGCCAACTGCCACGAGTGTCCTGGGAGCAGTCTGTGCAGTGTATTTTTATTGAACTTGCTCTAGGCCATTTCCATTCTCTTCCTGAAAGGAGGCAGGTAGTTTTCTTAAAGTCTTCCTGATAGCTTCCATCAGTGATCTCAAAAGGGAACTTATAACATGTCAATGGGTACTCTCCAAAGAAGTTAAACATAACCACTAAATTTCCTCACTGAAGCCCGACCCAGGGCTCAGCAACAATAGGAAATCTGTTGCATTTGCATTTAATTTGTACCTTCACACTATTATCTCCCATGTTTTAGTTTCAGGAAATGTGGTCTCAGGCTATTAGAACCGCATTTCATGCTACTGCCTCACTGTTATTTGATCTCTATGGCTGGAAATGACTTACTGAAAAAAATGGAGCGAGCATACTTTATTTTAATTATACCAGTGCAGTGTCTAAATAAAAAAAATGTACTTTATATTTAATGTGGAGCACAGATTAACAGTTTTATGGGACATAAAATCTATCTATATCATTTTCTATTTGCACATCAGTTGTATATCTTTCTCTCAGCAAAACAAATGCCTACGGTGTGAGCATGAAGCAGAGCGTCGAAGTTACCAGCACACAGGCAGTAAATAACATCTTAATTGGTCTGCAATGCCGGAGTTTGATTTTTTTCTGCTTGTCTTTTATTTATTGATCTCTATAGCTTATTTATCTTTCCAGTGATTTGTGTGAGTCTATCTTCTTTCCTCAATAAGCCAATCTGTGCTGGTTTTATACTGCAAATCCACCTGGGGAAATGTTCTAGTGAGCGAAGTGCAACGGCTCCCGGAGAAAACCACCATTTAAAAGCTTTTGTGGAGGTGAAGGAAACTTCTCCCTTTTTATACTTTGTCTTCTGGAGAAAGAGAAGGGAAGAAGGCGCTGTTATGAAGGTGTCGCCCAATGTGCGCTGCAGCAGTTTCTTTCTTTCCCCTGTTTGGCAGCAATGAAAAACAAAGAAGGATTTAGTTTATACAGGGAGATTTTTTAAAAATGTTTTTGTACATGATTTAGCTTCTAGTGAGGGAAGCAGACAGGAATGGATGGTGTGCGTCTAATACATCACACATAAACCCTGAATTTTCCTCTTTTCTATGCATTTCTACAGCTGCAATCCTAATACCTTTTTAAAGTAGCACTTTCGGATAAACTACACTTCAAACGACACATTGTGCCCCATAGTGTAGTTGACGGCCGGCAAATGCAACCATTCTCAGGGCAGCTGGCTGGAAGAAACACCCACACTTTCCTAGTACCTCCATCTGCACACCTCAAGTCAACCCTGGAAAATTAGTGATTTTGTTTGAACTGCTGCCTCAGTGACCCTCCTGTACTTTGTCAAATTGGCCCTTCCCGTGTTCTGTGCTGTTCTCTCAGGCTGTCTTCATCTTCCAGAATATTAGTAACACTGTGGAACATTTCCTTTGTTGATAGCTGAGGGAGAAACAAGCCTACAGACAGACAGTGTGGTCATACTTGGCTATACAGCGCTACGTCAAGAGACTTGACAAACATATTCCACGGAACAGCTTCTGACACCCTGTTGCAATCTTAACTGCTTTGAAATAAGCTAATAAAACTTTTGGGCAGGACTTTTAGAGAGTACATTTGCATGTGACATAATTAGTGGTAGGCAGATCTCACTACATCCAGGGGGAATCTCCAGACAACTGCTTTGTCGACGATCAGTGCCTAATTTCTGAATGTCAATCCCCGCACATCTTAATTTCTAGAGCATAAGCTCAATTGAACTTGTTCCCCAGTTATGCAAAAACTGCTCAGATAAAACCAAGTGGACACCAATGTAATGAATGTGGTTATTAAATTGTTTCAATTGAAAGAACCCTATTCTTACAGCGTCATAATGGGAACAATTTATCCCCACTGATCGGCCTGTCTCTCTCCCGCTCTCTCTTTCCCTTTCGGAGCTCTCTTTGATCTTGAAGCATATTGCTGTGGTGTGTCCTATTGAAAAGCGAAACTGGGGCAATTTTAATGCTTTTGTACCTAACCAGTGCTCTATTTTTTTCACTGTTTAAAAATAGCTGTTAATTATAAGTGCAGTTTAAATGTCTCAAGTGACCCAGAAATGCAGGTTGGAATGCGACAGATTGCATGTCTCCTGGAAAACAGATGTGCGTTCCAGAACACTCCTCTTTACGGGGTAGCCTCCTCTTTACGGGGTAGCCTCCTCTTTACAGGGTAGCCTCCTCTTTACGGGGTAGCCTCCTCTTGGGCGGCTTCAGTCAAGTATTCAGCTGATCTAACGTTCGCTATAAAGTCTTATGCACTTGAACAGGGAACAGAAAAGTGAAATTATTTTTTTTTCACGCCATGCTGAAAAACCTCTTGTGAACCAGGCATGGCCATGAGCGCGACTGTGGTGCTGGTTTTGTTAGACAGCGGAACAATGTCCCTTTCCAGCAAGGATGACCGTGTGATATTCTAGAGCTTTACTCTGCTGTTCTTTGAGTCAGGGGGCTCGGAGTTAAAAAGAACACTGCATTATTGATAAACCTATCAGCTGGCACCCTTTTTCTCCCAGCTTGATTCAATACTATCCTGGGGCAAATTAACTTCTTACTAGTTTTCAAAGATCTTTGACATTTCTCCAGTTCCAGAACTTTGTGTTTTCAGCTCCTTGATAATAACAGAGCCTAAAGGTAATGGCATTACCCATGAAGTTTCAGTTATTAAGACTTCAATAAGGAATGAACGAACTAATAAAATTATATGAGGCTTATTTGTTACTCTGTTTCCTTGCTGTTGTATCAATAAATTTGATACTCACTTAATTATGTGTATTTATATATAATAGGCTTAAAAGGACACCTAATGATTTCAGGTCCAGGAAGTGATTTCAAACTTGAGATGAGAATAAAATTGCTACTGATATTCTGATGATTAAATATATTTATTTTTTACTTGAATTATATGTATTGTGGGTGGTTTTATGTCTTGATACAAGTTAGACTCATAAAAAAGGAAGAAGCCTCAGTTTAGGAAATTCTTCCATGATATCCAGCTGTAAGGCATTTTCTTAACTAGTCATTGATGGGGGATGGCCCAGCCCAATGTGGGTGGTGCCATCCCTGGGCTGAGGCTCTGAGTTCTATAAGAAAGCAGGTTGAGCAAGCCACAAGGAGCAAGCCAGGAAGCAGTACCCCTTCATGGCTTCTGCATCAGCTCCTGCATCCAGGATTCTGCCGTGTTTGAGTGCCTGCTCTGATTTCCTTTGGTGATGAATTTTGGTGTGGAAATGTAAGCTGAATAAACCTTTTCCTCCCCAACTTGCTCTTTGGTTACAGTGTGTTATTATACCAATAAAAACCCTGACTAAGACAGTGTAGATCTCCATGTATGTGCTTGTGTGCTGGCAACTGAACTCAAGGCCTCTAGCAGAGCTGAGCTGTCTTTCCAGCCCCGTGGTTTGATGATCTTACTTAAACCTCTCTGATTTTTTGGTTCACACTCCAAAACCTTCTGAATCTGAACATCTGGAAACTGAGGGATTCCAGGCTCACCTCTTTTCTTGAATTCAGATCTCATGACTCAGCCTCCATGTCAGCAGGGTGGAGATGTGTCTCTGGAAGGAGAGAAAAGTTCATATAAATTGGCTTCTATATGCTTCGAAATGAGAATGTCCAACTAACATTGCCATAGCCATTACACTGAATATAGAATGGTCAGAGCTTAGGAAATGATTTTTCAAATAATTTCTAAAAATTTTGGACATATTTAAACCGAGTAAGTCCTAGTACATGTGCATATGTGTTTTTTCTTTCTAGCAACTTCCACTCTAATCCATAATTTGAAATTAATTTATTCAATCATTGTAGTTTGTCCAATAACATCTATTCTACTTATGAACCTGTGAGACGTAGTTTGCAGGAGTTGTTTGTGATCTCGTTCCGAGTCAATGATTTACTTTACAACAGGAGAAGGCACAGCATCTGACACTTTTTTTTCATGGTTTATTTTTTTATATTTAAAAATTTCCATCTCCTCCCCTCCTCCTCCCCCTTCTCCCCCTCCTCCTCCCCCTTCCCTCCCCTCTTCCTCCCCCTTCCCTCCCCTCCCCTCCACCCATACCTCCCCTCCCTCCCTCTCCAGGCCAAGGAGCCATCAGGGTTCCCTACTCTATGTTAAGACCAAGGTCCTCCCAACTCCCCCCAGGTCCAGGAAGGTGATCGACCAAGCTGAGAAGGCTCCCACAGAGCCTGTCCATGCAGAAGAATCAGAGCCCAGCGCCATTGTCCTTTGCTTCTCAGTCAGCCCCCACTGTTGGCCACATTCAGAGAGACGGGTTTGGTCGCATGATCCATCAGTCCCATTCCAACTGGAGTTGGTGATCTCCCATTAGTTCTGTCCCACTGTCTCCATGAGTGAACGCACCCCTCACGTTCCTGACTTTCTTTCTCATGTTCTCTCTCCTTCTGCTCCTCATCAGGACCTAGGGAGCTCAGTCCGGTGCTCCAATGTGGGGCTCTGTCATTTTCTTCATCTACCGCCAGGTGGAGGTTCTATGGTGATATGCAAGAAATTCATCAGTATGGCTATAGGAACTGGCCTTTTCAGGCTCCCTCTCCTCAGCTGCCCAAGGAACTAACTGGGGGCGTCTCCCTGGAAACCTGGGAACCCCTCTAGGGTCAAGTCTCTTGACAACACTCAGGTGGCTCCCTAAATTAAGACATATGCTTCCCTGCTCCCATATCCACCCTTCCTGTATCCCAAGTATCCCATTCCTCCGAGCTCCCCCCATTCTCCCCTTCACGCTTTTCTCTCCCCATCTTCCCTTGGCCCAGTCTCGCCCAACCCTCAAGTTCCCAATTTTTGCCTGGCGATCGTGTCTACTTCCAATTTCCAGGAGGATTACTATATCTTTTTTGGGGGGATCACCTTCTTATTATCTTCTCAAGGATCCCAAATTATAGGCTCGATGTCCTTTAATTATGGCTAGAAACCGATTATGAGTGAGTACATCCCATGTTCATCTTTTTGGGTCTGGGTTACCTCACTCAGAATAGTGTTTTCTATTTCCATCCATTTGCATGCAAAATTCAAGATGTCATTGTTTTTTACCGCTGAGTAGTATTCTAGCATGTGTATATTCCACAGTTTCGTCATCCATTCTTCCACTGAAGGGCATCTACGTTGTTTCCAGGATCTGGCTATTACAAATAATGCTGCTATGAACATAGATGAGCATATGCTTTTGTAGTATGATTGGGCATCTCTTGGGTAGATTCCCAATAGTGGAATTGCTGGGTCCTGGGGTAGGTTGATCCCGAATTTCCTGAGAAACCTCCACACTGCTTTCCAAAGTGGTTGCACAAGTGTGCATTCCCACCAGCAATGGATGAGTGTACCCCTTACCCCACAACCTCTCCAGCAAAGGTTATTATTGGTGTTTTGGATTTTAGCCAATCTGACAGGTGTAAGATGATATCTCAAAGTTGTTTTGATTTGCATTTCCCTGATAGCTAGGGAGGTTGAGCATGACCTTAAGTGTCTTTTGGCCATTTGAACTTCTTCTGTTGAGAATTCTCTGTTCAGTTCAGCGCCCCATTTTTTAATTGGGTTAATTGGCATTTTACAGTCTAGTCTCTTGAGTTCCTTATATATTTTAGAGATCAGACCTTTGTCAGTTGCAGGGTTGGTGAAGATCTTTTCCCAGTCAGTAGGCTGCCTTTGTATCTTTGTGACAATGTCCTTTGCTTTACAGAAGCTGCTCAGCTTCAGGAGGTCCCATTTATTCAATGTTGCCCTTAATGTCTGTGCAGCTGGGGTTATGTGTAGGAAATGGTTGCCTGTGCCCATTTGTTGTAGAGTACTTCCCACTTTCTCCTCTATCAAGCTCAATGTGTTCAGATTAATATTGAGGTCTTTAATCCATTTGGACTTGAGTTTTGTGCATGGTGATAGATATGGATCTACTTTCATTCTTCTACAGGTTGACATCCAGTTATGCCAGCACCATTTGTTGAAGATGCCCTCTTTCTTCCATTGTGTACTTTTGGCTCCTTTATCAAAAATCAGGTGTTCATAGGTTTGTGGTTTAAGATCCGGGTCTTCTATACGATTCCATTGGTCAACTTCTCTGTTTTTATGCCAATACCAAGCTGTTTTCAATACTGTAGCTCTGTAATAGAGTTTGAAGTCAGGGATGGTAATGCCTCCAGAAGTACCTTTATTGTATAAGATTTTTTGGCTATCCTGGGTTTCTTGTTTTTCTATATAAAGTTGATTGTTGTCCTCTCAATCTCTGTGAAGAATTTTAATGGGACCTTGATTGGGATTGCATTGAATCTATAGATTGCTTTTGGTAGAATTGCCATTTTTACTATGTTGATCCTCCCAATCCAAGAGCAAGGGAGATCCTTCTATTTTCTGGTATCCTCTTCAATTTCTTTCTTCAAAGACTTAAAGTTCTTGTCAAATAAATCCTTCACTTCCTTGGTTAGAGTTACTCCCACATATCTTATGTTATTTGTGGCTATTGTGAAAGGTGATACTTCTCTGATTTCCCTCTCTGCTTCCTTATCCTTCGTGTATAGGAGGGCGACTGATTTTTTGGAGTTGATCTTGTAGCCTGCCACGTTACTGAAGGAGTTTATCAGCTGTAGGAGTTCTTTGGTGGAGTTTTTGGGGTCGCTTATGTACACTATCATATCATCTGCAAATAACGAAAGTTTAACTTCTTCCTTTCCAAATCGAATCCCCTTGATTCCCTCATGTTGTCTTATTGCTATTGCTAAAACTTCAAGCACTATATTGAAGAGATAAGGAGAGAGTGGACAGCCTTGTCGTGTTCCTGAATTTAGTGGGATAGCCTTGAGTTTCTCTCAGTTTAATTTGATGTTAGCTGTCGGCTTGCTGTAAATAGCTTTTATTATATTTAGGAATGACCCTTGTATCCCTAATCTCTCCAGGACCTTTATCATAAAAGGGTGCTGAATTTTGTCAAATGCTTTTTCAGCATCTAATGAGATGACCATATGGTTTTTTTTCCTTCAGTTTATTTATATGATGGATTACATTGATAGATTTTCATATGTTGAACCAGCCCTGCATCTCTGGGATGAAGCCTACTTGATCGTAGTGGATAATTTTTCTAATGTGTTCTTGGATTCGGTTTGCCAGTATTTTATTGGCCTGCTTTTCATCCTGCCTGGCTCCAGCATGGCTAGCTTAACACGCGACATAACAACACACAAATTGTATTCTTTTAAATACTGCCTGGCCCATTATTTTCAGCCTCTTACTCACATCTTGATTAACACATATCTAATAATCTGTGTAGCACCACAAAGTGGTGCCTTACCAGGTAGATTCTAGCGTACGTCCATCTTGGGCTGGAGCTTCATCGCGACTGGCCTCTCTCTCTGAGGAGAGGCACGGCAGTCTGCCTAACTTAGGAGAGGTGTGGCATCTTACTGATCCTTCTACCTCACTTCCTCTTCCTGTTCTGTCTACTCCACCCACCTTAGGGGCGGTCTATCAAATGGGCCAGGCAGTTTCTTTATTAGCCAATGAAATCAACTCAAACAGAAGACTCTCCCACATCATTTCCCCTTTTTCTGTTTAAACAATAAAAGAAAGGCTTTAACTTTAACATAGTAAAATTACATATAACAAAATAGTTATCAAGTAAGAATTAGTTACAATACTTATATCCATTTTATCTTTATCATAACAAAGGAAAACTTTAACTATCTATCCATTCTTCAACTCCATCAAAGACTCCAGAAGGATATAATATTACCTAAGTAAATAAGAAGTAAGCAACTTACAAAACTCTAGAAATGACAGAGACATCTCGCTGCCTGGACAGTCACCCAAAGTTCCTCTGTACCATTGGGGCATCCATCTTCAGCCTTCAGGCCCATAGTTTCCAGCAGACATTTCCATAAAGCAAGAAATTTCAAAGACAGTTCAGTCACTTTCTGCTGTGTCCTGCAGAATGTCTTGCAGACTCTTTCATGAATCAGGAATCCCGAAAGATCATCTCACTTTTAGGCAAGTTCAGCAGTCCTCTCTCTGAGGGTTCTCTATGTCCAGTTTATGCAATAGTCCAGGCAAGAGCAGTTTCTTGCCCAAATGGCTATCAAACTCAATAAGGATCCTCTTCGATGCCCATCATCTTCTTGAAGTAGATTGGTGCTGCCAGGAGCAGACATGTCTCATTGTCATGAACAGTCCTAAGTTATTAAAACATCTAAAATGCGATATTCTGTAGTCTTTGAAAGATATGAAGAATGCCTATGTAACTTAAAATATCTCTATATAGCTAGAAAATCTAACTAACATAACTACAGGTTTTAATATTATTGATAACTATCCATTAACAACCTATATACATTACATTTTTAAATGAACTACACAATCACAATACATTAATCAGTATCAGAAATACACATACATATAACAAAATTTACCTTAAATTTAAATCACTAAAGCAAAATCCATATCAATGCAAATTATTCATCTCCATATAATATCCCCCTTTAAATGTAAAAAAAAACATTTATAAACAATATTTGGGAACATGGGCGCAGTTATTTCTCTCCAAACTGCTTCCTGCTGAATGGGGGCGCTGTTAATCAGATCTTCATGGTGTAACGTGTGTGCCAGAGGAAGATGGGCATCTAAGAGGCTACTTATGGAGTTTGATAGCCATTTGGGCAAGAAACTGCTCTTGCCTGGACTATTGCATAAACTGGACACAGAGAACCCTTAGAGAGAAGACTGCTGAACTTGTCTAAATGTGAGATGATCTTTCGGGGTTCCTGATTCAAGAAAGAGTCTGTGAGACATTCTGAAGGACACAGCAGATAGTGACTGAATTGCCTTCGAAATTTCCTGCTGCATAGAAATGTCTGCTGGATACTTATGGGCCTGTAGGCCGAAGATGGATGCCCCAACGGTACAAAAGAACTTTGGGTGACTGTCCAGGTAGCAAGATGTCTCTGTGATTTCTAGAGTTTGGAAGTTGATTATTTCTTGTTTACTTAGGTAGTATTATATCTTTCTGGAGTCTTTGATGGAGTTGAAGAATGGATAGGTAGTTATAGTTTTTCATTGTTATGATAAAAGATAAAATAGATATAAATATTGTAACTGTAATTCTTGCTTTATAACTGTTTTGTTATATGTAGTTTTACTATGTTAAAGTGAAAGCCTTTTTTTTTTTTTTGTTTAAACAGAAAAAGGGGAAATGATGGAGGCGGGTCTTCTATCAATCTGTTGATTTCATTGGTTAATTAATAAAGAAAACTGCTTGGCCTAATAGGTTAGAACATAGGTGGGTGGAGTAGACAGAACAGGAAGAAGGAAGTGGATGGCTCAGTCAGATGCCACACCTCTCCTAAGTTAGTCAGACTGCCATGCCTCTCCAGAGAGATGCCAGATGCGATGAAGCTCCAGCCCAAGATGGACGTACGCTAGAATCTACCTGGTAAGGCACCACTTTGTGGTGTTACACAGATTATTAGATATGGGTTAGTCAAGATGTGAGTAAGAGCCTGAAAATAATGGGCCAGGCAGTATTTAAAAGAATACAATTTGTGTGATGTTATTTCGGGTTTTAAGCTAGCCGCTGGCCGAGAGCAGGGCAGTGGGAAACCGCCCGCAGCCCCTCACTACAGGTGGAGTGTTCTATAGATGTCTGCTAAGTCCATTTGGTTCATCACCTCCATTAAGTCTTTTAATTCTCTGTTAGGTTTCTGTCTGATTGACCTATCCATTGGTGAAAGAGGAGTGTTGAAGTCTCCAACTATTAATGTGTGTGGTTTGATGGCTGCCTTGAGTTCTAGAAGTGTTTCTTTTACATAAGTGGGAGCTTTTATATTAGGGGCATAGATATTCAGGATTGAGACTTCATTCTGAAGGATTTTTCCTGTTATGAGTATAAAGTGTCCCTTTCTATCTCTTCTGATTGATTTTAGTTTGAAGTCAACTTTATTGGAAATTAGTATGGCCACACCGGCTTGTTTCTTATGTCCATTTGCTTGATAAACCTTTTCCCAACCCTTTACTCTGAGTAGGTGTCTGTCTTCTTGGTTGAGGTGTGTTTCTTGTAAACAGCAGAATGTTGGATTCTGTTTTCATATCCAATCTCTTAGCCTGTGCCTTTTTATAGGTGAATTGAGTCCATTGATATTAAGTGATATTAATGACCAGTGGTTGTTAACTCCAGTTATTTTTTTTGTACTAGAGTTTGTGTGTTTCCCTTCTTCTAGTTGTGCTGGTGAAGGGTCGCTAGATGCCTGAGTTATTGTGGGCGTTGTTGGACTCCTTGGTTTGTGATTTTCCTTCTATTACTTTCTGCAAGGCTGGATTTGTGGCTACGTATTGTTTAAATCTGTTTTTGTCCTGGAATATCTTGTTTTCTCCATCAATGGTGAATGCAAGCTTTGCTGGGTATAGTAGTCTAGGCTTGCATCCATGTTCCCTTAGTGTCTGTAGCACATCTATCCAAGCTCTTCTGGCTTTCATGGTTTCCATTGAGAAATAGGTGTAATTCTGATAGGTTTCCCTTTGTATGTTACTTGACCTTTTCCCTTTGGAGCTCTTAATATCTGTTCTTTATCCTGTTTGTTTTGTGTTTTGATTATTATATGGCGTGGGGATGCTTTCTTTTGATCCAGTCTATTTGGTGTTCTGTAGGCTTCTTGTACTTTCATAGGAACATCCTTCTTTAGGTTGGGGAAGTTTTCTTCTATAATTTTGTTGAATATGTTTTCTGGGCCTTTGAGTTGTAATTCTTCTCCTTCTTCTACCCCAATTATTCTTAGGTTTGGTCTTTTCATGGTGTCCCAGATTTCCTGGATGTTTTGTGTTAAGAATTTGTTAGATTTGTTTAGTTCTTTAATCTGTGAATTTATTTCCTCTATAGTATCTTCAGAGTCCGAGATTCTTTCTTCCATCTCTTGTATTCGGTTGGAAATACTTGTCTCTGAAGTTTCTGTTCGTTTACTCAGAGTTTCCATTTCCAGTCGTCCCTCAGCTTGTGTTTTCTTCATTACCTCCATTTCATTTATCATGTCTTGTACTGTTTCCCTTACCTGTTTGATTGCTTTTTCTTGTTTTTCTTGTTTTTCTTGGGTATCTTTGAGAGATTTATTTATTTCGTCTACCTTTTTGTTTGTCATCTCCATTTCTTTATGGCAGTTTTTTACCTTCTGTTTAAGGTCCTCTATTATTTTCATAAAGTACTGTTTAAGGTCGGTTTCTTCTATATCTTCTGGGGTAGGGTGTTCAATTCTTGTTGTTTCAGGATGTCTGGGTTGTGGTGATGGCATGTTGCCTTTCATGTTGTTGGAGGAACTCCTGCATTGGTGCCTGCCCATCTCTTCCTTCAAAAGGAGCCTGGAGGTGCTTGGTGTCCTAGACCAATCTTTGCTGTGACTGAACCTGGCTGGATCTCCCCAGTGCCAGAGGAGGACCTATTCCTTGAGTCACAATCTAAAATAGCCCACACTCCCTTGCAGGAATCCTCAGACCTGCCTGGAGGCCAGAGTCTGACCCCTTTGGGTGGATGGCCTTAGTACAGGAGCAGGACACCTGAAAACACTAGGGAAGGCTTGGGAGAGGCAGGGACATGAGAAACAAAGACAAGCCTGCAGAGGGAGCTGGGGGGAGGGGGTCTGTGCTCTCTTCCAGGGCAGGTTGCCCCAGGGTCTGTACTAACTCGCCAGTCCAGATGGAAGTTCAGGGCTCAGCAGCATCTGACACTTTTATGGGAATCTTTTGTGGGGATCAAATATATCCCTACCAGAATGAATATCACGACATGAGCATGACACCAATGCCTAATACTCATGGGAATGGAAAAGCATCCTGTATCAGACTCAGGACAACAACAGACCTTTCTTTAGTACAAGTACTGATGCAGGCAGTGTCTCTAGAAAGTATCAACCACACAGCAGACTCTACAATAGACAGTATGGAAACCACTTTGAAAAAATTTTTGAATCTGAATGTTATGGATTGAATAAGAAATTTTCTGTCTTGGGCGATGTTGGTGCACATCTTGAAATGCACCACTCAGCAGGTAAAGGCAAGCAGACCTCTGTGAGGTTCCGGCCAGTCAGTCTCATCTACAGAGTGAGTTCTAGGATAGCCAGCACTACACAGAAAAACCATGTCTCAAAAAACAAAATAAAACAAACCAAACAAATATTCTCACAGTCTCATATTCTAAGTGATTGGATCCAGTTGCTGAGACTATTTTGAGAGGCTATGGAAACTTCAGGAAGTTGGAGACACATTGGAGGAAGTAGGTCACTTCGGGCAGGTTCATGGGCCCATATTGTCATTTGCCACTTTCTGCCTTGTTTTCTGATTTTTTTGTTTTCCGTGAAGCAAACATGGACAACAAAAGGAAACTCTCCTTCACAATCCACTCCCAAAGCTCAAATGCCTGTGACCAAGTGACACT